>NW_026689818.1:0-300000 GCF_943734765.1 Anopheles ziemanni | reverse complement strand
CGTTATACAAACACATGAGTACTTGCCATCACCCGATTTTTGCGGTGTTGCGGTCAGAGGCGGATCTACCTATGAGCGGACTGAGCGGCCGCGGGGGGCCCCGAACTTAACACTTTGTTGACGGGAGACGAAGATCTTCGTCTGTTTTTGACTCAACGTTGCCGACGAAAAGCCGGACATTTTCGTCCAATCGATCGATTCATCGTTTCCGTTTCGATCGTTCGTTCGTTGCCGATTTATAAAGAAAACAAAAACAATTGGCGGAAAAGGTGGGTACAAGCATATCGTACACGCCGTGGCTAAACTCGGTGACAACAGCTAGTTTTGGGTAAAAGATGCCCGTCAACAAAGTGTTAAGAGGGCCCCGTGATGAAAACCCCAGACCGCAAAAGTAACTACCAATTTTATTTATTCTCGCAGCGGTACACATACTTTGATCAAAGTTAGTACAGATATATTTTGATATTGCTTAACCATTGTTAATTTTCTCCTAAAACCTTGCCAGAATATGTTTTCATGAATCTTCTTTCCCATCTAATAATGTCCGTTTGACTTCAAATGCTCTCAATTTACGGTCCACCAGCAAAAAAATAATTTAAAATGTTTTCGTCATCGCTGTTAAAATTGATAAAAAGATTTGATAATTTGAGAGCGATTTAAAAACCCATTAAATTAAAAAAATAAAAATTCAATTCAGAGTGATTATTTTCAGATAATGAAGATCTAATGTCTGATTTCATAAAATAAGCAAATATGGGTCCTTTACGTGTATAAAGGATTGCTAAAAATATGTATAAAGGATTGCTAACTGTTGTAAAAAATAAGTCCAATTTTGGCCATAAGTATAGAAACACTTAGAGCAATGGAAATGTATGGAGGGCCCCGTTTATCCAACCGCTTGGGGCCCCCGAACGGATTGATCCGCTTCTGCCCCTGATCTATAGTGAATTTATAATTGATATTCTAGCTATAGCATGTTAGTAGCGTTGCTGCGGTTTTCAACAAGAATGAAGATTTGTTTAAAAAGCTTCTTCACTTCGTCGCTTACCGTTACATTTTGCGAGAAGCTGTAGCCCTTCGATATGATCTTCAACTGTTCGTACATATATTTTTTACGTAGCTCTTTTTGCAGGTGGCGTAAGGATGTCTGCCAAACAATATCATGTAGAGAACTACTCCCGATGTCCATAAGTCGCACGATTGCGGAGCGTACGGTCTACAAATGACGAACTCCGGGCTGGTGAATGCGAAACTCCCACAGAAGGTTTCCGACAGCCGCAGCTCATCCTCATCATCTACCTTCGACAAGCAGCAAGTAAATCCAAAATCTATCAACTTTACGGTATCGTTCGCATCCAACACGATGTTCTCAGGCTTTATATCACGATGAGCGATACCGCATTTATGCTAATACTCGATAGCACCAGCGAGCTGACCGAAGTAGGCTTGTGCTTTCCTTTCCGGAAGGCACTTCTCTTTCTTTATCTGCCATATTATTACTCTTTCGGATACCACTTGTTTAACACGTCTTGACCAGCCGGCTTTCTGTATGCGAGTGTGTCACTTCTGACCACGCCGTTTTTATTTCCTGTCTCCTATCACTATGACTGGTAGCGTCTGTCACTATATGATAAGTAACGTCTGTCACGCTTAGCGCGACCAAGGTGTATATCTGACTAGTATCTTGCTCGTTTAAAGGCAGGCGTGAAATAGTATCTACATTGGCATTATCGGCGGCCTTTCTGAACCGAATTTTGTAGTCAAACCCTTGTAAGTACGTAGCGTAGTGTTGCATTCGTAGGGCTGACATTACTGGTATGCCTTTATGCTCTATGTATTTTGGTAATTACCTGATTATCTGTCACGAGCGTAAACTGCCTTCCGTATAAGTATTGGAAAAATTTCTTTACCGCGAAGATGATCGCACATGCCTCCTTGTCAACATGCATGTACTTTTGTTGAACTTTGTTCAGCGTCTGAGACGCAAACTGGAGAGGCCTTTCTGTACCGGATATTCGTGGCTCAAAACGGCACCAACTCCATATGGAGAAGCATTTGTAGCTAACAAGAGAGGAAGTTCTGGTGAATAATGTACCAACCATCCGTTGAATTGGATATCTTTTTTAAAAAGTTTTCATACATTCACCTTCCCGGATGTCGCAAAATATAAATCGGACAGAGATAAACGATAGAAGATCAGTAATGAAAGAGTGTGCTTATTGAGCTTGATTTTTTTGCTTGAATGCTTTTGAGTGAGAATTTTTGCTTGAATGCTTTTGCTCTTTCCCGGTTCAACTGTTGGTCGATAGGACCAGGTTTTTGACCACTTTTCGGCTTATCCTCGAAGCTGGACTCCTCCCGAAACTTTTGGATGGCGGTTCGTACGGCTCCAATACTCACACCTACCGATTTCGCCTATTTCCTTAGCGAAATGTAAGGAGTCCAACACCATTTGTGCAGAACGCTTTTGCGCCTTTCGACGGAAATGCCTCGCATTTTAACAGAAACGGTTGAAAAAAATAGTTTCGATGCATTATCCAGTAGGTTTAGTAGGGGGGTCCGCGACAGCCGAGCGGTAGCGCCGGTTAGAAAATCGGCCCATGAGCGCCGGGGCTCACCACCTCGACGGCGTGGGTTCGAATCCCAACCGAGACCGGACCCTCCCCTGTACGAGAGGACTGACTATCCACGTACAACAGGGAAACAAGTCTCGTAAGCCCCTAACGGGGCTGGCATGACCAAGAGGTCGTTACGCCAAAAAGAAGAAGAAGAAGAAGCTTATACTTTCTGGGACACCCTTTAGGACTGCATTCTGTTTTAACGTTTGCTATGAGTACTGAAGAAGTGCTCTCGTTCTACTGCACTGCTGCGAGAGAACACAACATGTGATCTCTCAAAGTCACACAGCGCTCTCCCGGGAGATCTGCTGAAGGAGACCAGCACGCTATCTGTTCAATTGGGCCAGAACGGGATCGCCAACGCACAGTCATAATTTGGCAGCGAAAAATGCGGGTATTGCTAGCACACTCTTTCATTACTGATCTTCTATCGTTTATCTCTGTCCGATTTATATTTTGCGACATCCGGGAAGGTGAATGTATGAAAACTTTTTAAAAAAGATATCCAATTCAACGGTTGGTTGGTACATTATTCACCAGAACTTCCTCTCTTGTTAGCTACAGATGCTTCTCCATATGGAGTTGGTTCCGTTTTGAGCCACGAATATCCGGACGGTGCAGAAAGGCCTCTCCAGTTTGCGTCTCAGACGCTGAACAAAGTTCAACAAAAGTACATGCATGTTGACAAGGAGGCATGTGCGATCATCTTCGCGGCAAAGAAATTTTTCCAATACTTATACGGAAGGCAGTTTACGCTCGTGACAGATAATCAGGTAATTACCAAAATACATAGAGCATAAAGGCATACCAGTAATGTCAGCCCTACGAATGCAACACTACGCTACGTACTTACAAGGGGTTGACTACAAAATTCGGTTCAGAAAGGCCGCCGATAATGCCAATGTAGATACTATTTCACGCCTGCCTTTAAACGAGCAAGATACTAGTCAGATATACACCTTGGTCGCGCCAAGCGTGACAGACGTTACTTATCATATAGTGACAGACGCTACCAGTCATAGTGATAGGAGACAGGAAATAAAAACGGCGTGGTCAGAAGTGACACACTCGCATACAGAAAGCCGGCTGGTCAAGACGTGTTAAACAAGTGGTATCCGAAAGAGTAATAATATGGCAGATAAAGAAAGAGAAGTGCCTTCCGGAAAGGAAAGCACAAGCCTACTTCGGTCAGCTCGCTGGTGCTATCGAGTATTAGCATAAATGCGGTATCGCTCATCGTGATATAAAGCCTGAGAACATCGTGTTGGATGCGAACGATACCGTAAAGTTGATAGATTTTGGATTTACTTGCTGCTTGTCGAAGGTAGATGATGAGGATGAGCTGCGGCTGTCGGAAACCTTCTGTGGGAGTTTCGCATTCACCAGCCCGGAGTTCGTCATTTGTAGACCGTACGCTCCGCAATCGTGCGACTTATGGACATCGGGAGTAGTTCTCTACATGATATTGTTTGGCAGACATCCTTACGCCACCTGCAAAAAGAGCTACGTAAAAAATATATGTACGAACAGTTGAAGATCATATCGAAGGGCTACAGCTTCTCGCAAAATGTAACGGTAAGCGACGAAGTGAAGAAGCTTTTTAAACAAATCTTCATTCTTGTTGAAAACCGCAGCAACGCTACTAACATGCTACAAAGGAGGAGGAGAACAAATCAGAATCGAAGAAAGAGTCAACTCCGCAACTGATGTACCTTCTCGAGCTGGAACAGATTGTGCAGGACCTGATGGAGATTTTTAGAAGCGAACCATCACCGAAACGCAACACTGGTGAACCGTTGGTAATGGTGAACGGGAATGAAACTTCGTTGACATTTAATGGGCATTTGTGCCATTGTGGAGATTCAATAACAATAAAGGGACTTCAGATGAATTCGATTTCAGGTACAATTACCCGTTTTTCCCAGGAAAGCCTGTATTTCAAATATGATAACCTGGACAGTGAGCAGTGTACCATTCTCTACCCTCTCAACAACCTGCTTAAGAAGGACGTACCATTCAAATGGAAGAAGGAACAAGGTAGAGCGTTCCAAAAAGTAAAAAAAGATATCCAATTCAACGGATGCTTTTTACATTATTCACCAGAACTTCCTCTCTTGTTAGCTGCAGATGCTTCTCCATATGGAGTTGGTTCCGTTTTGAGCCACGAATATCCGGACGGTGCAGAAAGGCCTCTCCAGTTTGCGTCTCAGACGCTGAACAAAGTTCAACAAAAGTACATGCATGTTGACAAGGAGGCATGTGCGATCATCTTCGCGGTAAAGAAATTTTTCCAATACTTATACGGAAGGCAGTTTACGCTCGTGACAGATAATCAGGTAATTACCAAAATACATAGAGCATAAAGGCATACCAGTAATGTCAGCCCTACGAATGCAACACTACGCTACGTACTTACAAGGGGTTGACTACAAAATTCGGTTCAGAAAGGCCGCCGATAATGCCAATGTAGATACTATTTCACGCCTGCCTTTAAACGAGCAAGATACTAGTCAGATATACACCTTGGTCGCGCCAAGCGTGACAGACGTTACTTATCATATAGTGACATACGCTACATGTCATAGTGCTAGGAGACAGGAAATAAAAACGGCGTGGTCAGAAGTGACACACTCGCATACAGAAAGCCGGCTGGTCAAGACGTGTTAAACAAGTGGTATCCGAAAGAGTAATAATATGGCAGATAAAGAAAGAGAAGTGCCTTCCGGAAAGGAAAGCACAAGCCTACTTCGGTCAGCTCGCTGGTGCTATCGAGTATTAGCATAAATGCGGTATCGCTCATCGTGATATAAAGCCTGAGAACATCGTGTTGGATGCGAACGATACCGTAAAGTTGATAGATTTTGGATTTACTTGCTGCTTGTCGAAGGTAGATGATGAGGATGAGCTGCGGCTGTCGGAAACCTTCTGTGGGAGTTTCGCATTCACCAGCCCGGAGTTCGTCATTTGTAGACCGTACGCTCCGCAATCGTGCGACTTATGGACATCGGGAGTAGTTCTCTACATGATATTGTTTGGCAGACATCCTTACGCCACCTGCAAAAAGAGCTACGTAAAAAATATATGTACGAACAGTTGAAGATCATATCGAAGGGCTACAGCTTCTCGCAAAATGTAACGGTAAGCGACGAAGTGAAGAAGCTTTTTAAACAAATCTTCATTCTTGTTGAAAACCGCAGCAACGCTACTAACATGCTACAAAGGAGGAGGAGAACAAATCAGAATCGAAGAAAGAGTCAACTCCGCAACTGGTGTACCTTCTCGAGCTGGAACAGATTGTGCACGACCTGATGGAGATTTCTAGAAGCGAACCATCACCGAAACGCAACACTGGTGAACCGTTGGTAATGGTGAACGGGAATGAAACTTCGTTGACATTTAATGGGCATTTGTTCCATTGTGGAGATTCAATAACAATCAAGGGACTTCAGATGAATTCGATTTCAGGTACAATTACCCGTTTTTCCCAGGAAAGCCTGTATTTCAAATATGATAACCTGGACAGTGAGCAGTGTACCATTCTCTACCCTCTCAACAACCTGCTTAAGAAGGACGTACCATTCAAATGGAAGAAGGAACAAGATAGAGCGTTCCAAAAAGTAAAAAAAGATATCCAATTCAACGGATGCTTTTTACATTATTCACCAGAACTTCCTCTCTTGTTAGCTGCAGATGCTTCTCCATATGGAGTTGGTTCCGTTTTGAGCCACGAATATCCGGACGGTGCAGAAAGGCCTCTCCAGTTTGCGTCTCAGACGCTGAACAAAGTTCAACAAAAGTACATGCATGTTGACAAGGAGGCATGTGCGATCATCTTCGCGGTAAAGAAATTTTTCCAATACTTATACGGAAGGCAGTTTACGCTCGTGACAGATAATCAGGTAATTACCAAAATACATAGAGCATAAAGGCATACCAGTAATGTCAGCCCTACGAATGCAACACTACGCTACGTACTTACAAGGGTTTGACTACAAAATTCGGTTCAGAAAGGCCGCCGATAATGCCAATGCAGATACTATTTCACGCCTGCCTTTAAACGAGCAAGATACTAGTCAGATATACACCTTGGTCGCGCTAAGCGTGACAGACGTTACTTATCATATAGTGACAGACGCTACCAGTCATAGTGATAGGAGACAGGAAATAAAAACGGCGTGGTCAGAAGTGACACACTCGCATACAGAAAGCCGGCTGGTCAAGACGTGTTAAACAAGTGGTATCCGAAAGAGTAATAATATGACAGATAAAGAAAGAGAAGTGCCTTCCGGAAAGGAAAGCACAAGCCTACTTCGGTCAGCCTGCTGGTGCTATCGAGTATTTGCATTAATGCGGTATTGCTCATCGTGATATAAAGCCTGAGAACATCGTGTTGGATGCGAACGATACCGTAAAGTTGATAGATTTTGGATTTACTTGCTGCTTGTCGAAGGTAGATGATGAGGATGAGCTGCGGCTGTCGGAAACCTTCTGTGGGAGTTTTACATTCACCAGCCCGGAACTCGTCATTTGTAGACCGTACGATCCGCAATCGTGCGACTTATGGGCATCGGGAGTAGTTCTCTACATGAACAGTTGAAGATCATATTGAAGAGCTAAGTAAAAAATATATGTACGAACAGTTGAAGATCATATCGAAGGGCTACAGCTTCTCGCAAAATGTAACGGTAAGCGACGAAGTGAAGAAGCTTTTTAAACAAATCTTCATTCTTGTTGAAAACCGCAGCAACGCTACTAACATGCTATAGCTAGAATCTTTACTTTTATAAATTTCAGTTTCAAAGTCCCGTGATGAGATGAGGCAATAAACCCTATATTTTTACAGTGCACGTGAAGCATGCCTTTTTACAATCTGACTCTAAGTGGAAACGGGACTCGAACACGGGTTTACCAAGAGCGAAGCCGTAGTCTTGCCGAGGAACCATAGCACAAGTTAGAAAAAGTGAGGAAATATCGCTACTTGAATGGCAAACGTAGATTTTGAAGAAAAATTTATTTCGTACCATAAAAGATTTTCCCAATCGGGATTCGAACACCAAACCGCTGATGCAATGTTCGAGCACCACTACCAGTACACCAGTTGTACGAGTGGATAGCAAAGGGAAAATACAGGTATATATGGCTATGTGAATAAATTGAACTACCAAGCTTTTAATTTAATAATGATTATGATAATTTGAAATCTATGTATCAAAATATGATCGGATTTGAAAAAGTACATTAAATATCTAAAATAAAACATGAAAAAAAGAATTTACAGCCGTCAACAAAAAAGTTTTTCCTAGCCTAGATTTGAACTCCGATCCTCCGGAACAACACCCATGCACTATTGTCGGATTTGAAAAATTACATTAAATATCTAAAAAAAATCATGAAAAAATATTTCCCAACCGTCAACAAAAAAGTTTTTCTCAGCCTAGATTCGAACTCCGATCCTCCGGAACAACACCCATGCACTTAGCCCCCTAGACTATTGATGAAAGAAAATTATCGCGTGATATCACAGCTACTAATATGTATGTAGCCAAACTGAATGTAGCATAGAAAATGAACCAAGAATAAAAACTTCAGTCACATTTTTCCTCCCCGAGCTTCGCCGGGGCTTCGAGCTAGTATCAATTATAAATTCACTATAGATCAGGGGCAGAAGCGGATCAATCCGTTCGGGGGCCCCAAGCGGTTGGATAAACGGGGCCCTCCATACATTTCCATTGCTCTAAGTGTTTCTATACTTATGGCCAAAATTGGACTTATTTTTTACAACAGTTAGCAATCCTTTATACATATTTTTAGCAATCCTTTATACACGTAAAGGACCCATATTTGCTTATTTTATGAAATCAGACATTAGATCTTCATTATCTGAAAATAATCACTCTGAATTGAATTTTTATTTTTTTAATTTAATGGGTTTTTAAATCGCTCTCAAATTATCAAATCTTTTTATCAATTTTAACAGCGATGACGAAAACATTTTAAATTATTTTTTTGCTGGTGGACCGTAAATTGAGAGCATTTGAAGTCAAACGGACATTATTAGATGGGAAAGAAGATTCATGAAAACATATTCTGGCAAGGTTTTAGGAGAAAATTAACAATGGTTAAGCAATATCAAAATATATCTGTACTAACTTTGATCAAAGTATGTGTACCGCTGCGAGAATAAATAAAATTGGTAGTTACTTTTGCGGTCTGGGGTTTTCATCACGGGGCCCTCTTAACACTTTGTTGACGGGCATCTTTTACCCAAAACTAGCTGTTGTCACCGAGTTTAGCCACGGCGTGTACGATATGCTTGTACCCACCTTTTCCGCCAATTGTTTTTGTTTTCTTTATAAATCGGCAACGAACGAACGATCGAAACGGAAACGATGAATCGAACGATTGGACGAAAATGTCCGGCTTTTCGTCGGCAACGTTGAGTGAAAAACAGACGAAGATCTTCGTCTCCCGTCAACAAAGTGTTAAGTTCGGGGCCCCCCGCGGCCGCTCAGTCCGCTCATAGGTCTCCGCCTCTGATCAGGGGTCGTCAAAGTCCGGCCTACCAACTGATTTTATCCAAAAGTTTCAAAAAGTTTAATGATAAAGATTAAAATATTTTATTCTACCACTTTTTATGTAAATGATGAATTTTATGATTTCATAAAATAAGCAAATATGGGTCCTTTACGTGTATAAAGGATTGCTAAAAATATGTATAAAGGATTGCTAACTGTTGTAAAAAATAAGTCCAATTTTGGCCATAAGTATAGAAACACTTAGAGCAATGGAAATGTATGGAGGGCCCCGTTTATCCAACCGCTTGGGGCCCCCGAACGGATTGATCCGCTTCTGCCCCTGATCTATAGTGAATTTATAATTGATATTATAGCTATAGCATGTTAGTAACGTTGCTGCGGTTTTCAACAAGAATGAAGATTTGTTTAAAAAGCTTCTTCACTTCGTCGCTTACCGTTACATTTTGCGAGAAGCTGTAGCCCTTCGATATGATCTTCAACTGTTCGTACATATATTTTTTACGTAGCTCTTTTTGCAGGTGGCGTAAGGATGTCTGCCAAACAATATCATGTAGAGAACTACTCCCGATGTCCATAAGTCGCACGATTGCGGAGCGTACGGTCTACAAATGACGAACTCCGGGCTGGTGAATGCGAAACTCCCACAGAAGGTTTCCGACAGCCGCAGCTCATCCTCATCATCTACCTTCGACAAGCAGCAAGTAAATCCAAAATCTATCAACTTTACGGTATCGTTCGCATCCAACACGATGTTCTCAGGCTTTATATCACGATGAGCGATACCGCATTTATGCTAATACTCGATAGCACCAGCGAGCTGACCGAAGTAGGCTTGTGCTTTCCTTTCCGGAAGGCACTTCTCTTTCTTTATCTGCCATATTATTACTCTTTCGGATACCACTTGTTTAACACGTCTTGACCAGCCGGCTTTCTGTATGCGAGTGTGTCACTTCTGACCACGCCGTTTTTATTTCCTGTCTCCTATCACTATGACTGGTAGCGTCTGTCACTATATGATAAGTAACGTCTGTCACGCTTAGCGCGACCAAGGTGTATATCTGACTAGTATCTTGCTCGTTTAAAGGCAGGCGTGAAATAGTATCTGCATTGGCATTATCGGCGGCCTTTCTGAACCGAATTTTGTAGTCAAACCCTTGTAAGTACGTAGCGTAGTGTTGCATTCGTAGGGCTGACATTACTGGTATGCCTTTATGCTCTATGTATTTTGGTAATTACCTGATTATCTGTCACGAGCGTAAACTGCCTTCCGTATAAGTATTGGAAAAATTTCTTTACCGCGAAGATGATCGCACATGCCTCCTTGTCAACATGCATGTACTTTTGTTGAACTTTGTTCAGCGTCTGAGACGCAAACTGGAGAGGCCTTTCTGTACCGGATATTCGTGGCTCAAAACGGCACCAACTCCATATGGAGAAGCATCTGTAGCTAACAAGAGAGGAAGTTCTGGTGAATAATGTACCAACCATCCGTTGAATTGGATATCTTTTTTAAAAAGTTTTCATACATTCACCTTCCCGGATGTCGCAAAATATAAATCGGACAGAGATAAACGATAGAAGATCAGTAATGAAAGAGTGTGCTAGCAATACCCGCATTTTTCGCTGCCAAATTATGACTGTGCGTTGGCGATCCCGTTCTGGCCCAATTGAACAGATAGCGTGCTGGTCTCCTTCAGCAGATCTCCCGGGAGAGTGCTGTGTGACTTTGAGAGATCACATGTTGTGTTCTCTCGCAGCAGTGCAGTAGAACGAGAGCACTTCTTCAGTACTCATAGCAAACGTTAAAACAGAATGCAGTCCTAAAGGGTGTCCCAGAAAGTATAAGCTTCTTCTTCTTCTTCTTTTTGGCGTAACGACCTCTTGGTCATGCCTGCCCCGTTAGGGGCTTACGAGACTTGTTTCCCTGTTGTACGTGGATAGTCAGTCCTCTCGTACAGGGGAGGGTCCGGTCTCGGTTGGGATTCGAACCCACGCCGTCGAGGTGGTGAGCCCCGGCGCTCATGGGCCGATTTTCTAACCGGCGCTACCGCTCGGCTGTCGCGGACCCCCCTACTAAACCTACTGGATAATGCATCGAAACTATTTTTTTCAACCGTTTCTGTTAAAATGCGAGGCATTTCCGTCGAAAGGCGCAAAAGCGTTCTGCACAAATGGTGTTGGACTCCTTACATTTCGCTAAGGAAATAGGCGAAATCGGTAGGTGTGAGTATTGGAGCCGTAGCCGATGTTCACTTGCAATATTTGCCAACCAACTGCTAAAGTGCTCTAATGTAGGCATCTCTTCCCTTTCTTCTAACTCATCTGCTACTCTGATCCATTTTATCTGTTTATTTTGTGGTAATTTGCTAACCAGCTCGTTTATGAGACGATGGTCGTTCAGGTAAGAAGGTTTGTTTATCGTTATAATGTTGGCCACGAGATTTTCTACAGCGATGCTCAAATCTGGTATACGATTTGGATCCGCTTTTCTTTAAGTTTCTGTTCTTCTCGCTCATGTTAGATTTGTTCCGACCTACCAAATAGAGTTTTAAGGCGTTCTATTATGAGGTTCACGTTTTCTGGGTTGAAAAATAGGGCCTTAACGTTTCTAAGGGCTTCGCCTTTTAGACATTTCTGCAATCTATTCATATTCTCCAGGTCTGAGAATCTTCCTTCTTTCATTGTATCGGTAAATGTTTTGTTGAAGTCTGGCCAGTCTCTCGGGTTGCCATCAAAGTATGGCAAGCCGTTGAGAGACATTCTCATCAGGTGGTTTGTGTCGACCGTATTCCCAACTCTCATAGCTGCTACTAGATCAGCCATCGTTGTAACCTCTGGTTCGGACTTGATTTTTTTCTCCTTCGACGTTCCTGGCTGATCTTGCGGCAAGGGTACCGATCTGCCAACCAATCTGAACCAACGATCGCACTCGTCGCATTGGACCATATTGGTATCGGCGTTGTCTGGTTTGTCACACAAGCGACAGTGACCGTTTTTGTTGTCCACAAAATACAGGGTCTTTTGTGCCATCTTGGCCGTTATGGACATTTCTTCTGCTTATAATTGAGTAGCGTGTGGTAAGGTAATACCGTAGCCTTGCTACCGGAATTCTTCTTTGACCTTTTACCAAGCTTCACTCTTTTTATTCTCTCTGCGTTGCTTTTGTCAGAGATTTTTTTTCTGATTTTCTATTTCTTGTTGGAACAAGTTACCCAAGCAAGTAACAAAGCAAGCAATTGCGTCGAAACAAAAATGCTTTTCATAGAAAAATGTTCGAGGAAACCTCGGTGAGATTCCTCTCTGGAGCCACCAATGTTAAGCTTGGTTATCGGTGTGTAACGGGAAGTTATGTGTCTGCCGGCTAATTGTCAAAGTCCCTGGACTCTAATACTTTCCAGCTAGTTGCCTCTGCATGTGGTGGAGGCCTATGCTTTGAAAAGGGAGACTGGGTGCTTCGAGCTTTCGGATATGGCAAAGAGTGAGATAAAAACCAACGAGGTTACTCTAGTTGGAGATTGATTTAACCGGCCTGCTACACGAGCCGCTAACTCAAAAACCGTATAAGTTTACGTCAAAATCTTTGCGGCTCGTGTAGCCGCGTTTTGCGGTACCAATTCTGTCGCCAGTCAATGCAAGCGCAAAGTTCCTGACAGTCTATGCACGCGTCATTCTATGCTGTTTTTGTTTTTGATATTTCAGTTAACTCAAAAAGCTTCCATCAAAGCAAACAAGATCTTATTTCAATTCACACAAAAACTATAAGTAAAGAGAGTGAAGTGTGGCTAACTACCCTATCGCGGGTCATCGAGTTGAGTACCCAAAACTTGCAACAATGCAACAGGCATCGCAACAGACGTATTGTGCGTAGGTAGTGGATGCGTCCAATTTTTGCCGGCGGCAAGAAGATGGCAACCGTTTGCTGGACAATACTGTAGCAGAGCACGCAAATGAAACTATAATTAACTTTCTTCCCATGAAGAAATTAATTAATCACAATGTTCTCAATTTACATAAAAAGTGGTAGGATAAAATATTTTAATCTTTATCATTAAACTTTTTGAAACTTTTGGATAAAATCAGTTGGTAGGCCGGACTTTGACGACCCCTGATCAGAGGCGGAGACCTATGAGCGGACTGAGCGGCCGCGGGGGGCCCCGAACTTAACACTTTGTTGACGGGAGACGAAGATCTTCGTCTGTTTTTCACTCAACGTTGCCGACGAAAAGCCGGACATTTTCGTCCAATCGTTCGATTCATCGTTTCCGTTTCGATCGTTCGTTCGTTGCCGATTTATAAAGAAAACAAAAACAATTGGCGGAAAAGGTGGGTACAAGCATATCGTACACGCCGTGGCTAAACTCGGTGACAACAGCTAGTTTTGGGTAAAAGATGCCCGTCAACAAAGTGTTAAGAGGGCCCCGTGATGAAAACCCCAGACCGCAAAAGTAACTACCAATTTTATTTATTCTCGCAGCGGTACACATACTTTGATCAAAGTTAGTACAGATATATTTTGATATTGCTTAACCATTGTTAATTTTCTCCTAAAACCTTGCCAGAATATGTTTTCATGAATCTTCTTTCCCTTCTAATAATGTCCGTTTGACTTCAAATGCTCTCAATTTACGGTCCACCAGCAAAAAAATAATTTAAAATGTTTTCGTCATCGCTGTTAAAATTGATAAAAAGATTTGATAATTTGAGAGCGATTTAAAAACCCATTAAATTAAAAAAATAAAAATTCAATTCAGAGTGATTATTTTCAGATAATGAAGATCTAATGTCTGATTTCATAAAATAAGCAAATATGGGTCCTTTACGTGTATAAAGGATTGCTAAAAATATGTATAAAGGATTGCTAACTGTTGTAAAAAATAAGTCCAATTTTGGCCATAAGTATAGAAACACTTAGAGCAATGGAAATGTATGGAGGGCCCCGTTTATCCAACCGCTTGGGGCCCCCGAACGGATTGATCCGCTTCTGCCCCTGATCTATAGTGAATTTATAATTGATATTCTAGCTATAGCATGTTAGTAGCGTTGCTGCGGTTTTCAACAAGAATGAAGATTTGTTTAAAAAGCTTCTTCACTTCGTCGCTTACCGTTACATTTTGCGAGAAGCTGTAGCCCTTCGATATGATCTTCAACTGTTCGTACATATATTTTTTACTTAGCTCTTCAATATGATCTTCAACTGTTCATGTAGAGAACTACTCCCGATGCCCATAAGTCGCACGATTGCGGAGCGTACGGTCTACAAATGACGAGTTCCGGGCTGGTGAATGTAAAACTCCCACAGAAGGTTTCCGACAGCCGCAGCTCATCCTCATCATCTACCTTCGACAAGCAGCAAGTAAATCCAAAATCTATCAACTTTACGGTATCGTTCGCATCCAACACGATGTTCTCAGGCTTTATATCACGATGAGCGATACCGCATTAATGCAAATACTCGATAGCACCAGCGAGCTGACCGAAGTAGGCTTGTGCTTTCCTTTCCGGAAGGCACTTCTCTTTCTTTATCTGTCATATTATTACTCTTTCGGATACCACCTGTTTAACACGTCTTGACCAGCCGGCTTTCTATATGCGAGTGTGTCACTTCTGACCACGCCGTTTTTATTTCCTGTCTCCTATCACTATGATTGGTAGCGTCTGTCACTATATGATAAGTAACGTCTGTCACGCTTGGCGCGACCAAGGTGTATATCTGACTAGTATCTTGATCGTTTAAAGGCAGGCGTGAAATAGTATCTGCATTGGCATTATCGGCGGCCTTTCTGAACCGAATTTTGTAGTCAAACCCTTGTAAGTACGTAGCGTAGTGTTGCATTCGTAGGGCTGACATTACTGGTATGCCTTTATGCTCTATGTATTTTGGTAATTACCTGATTATCTGTCACGAGCGTAAACTGCCTTCCTGTCATTTTTCTACACCTTCTATATTGTGGTATTGAGATAATTTTGGAAAGATTGCAGATTGGATCAGCGAGGTTTAGCAATAAAAGAAAATAATTACACCGTGTCTTAGATAGCAAGAATTAAAAGAGTTTGAATATAGTCATCGGGTTGTCCTGAGTATTAGACAAGTAAAGTAGATGCGATACTTAATATTTTCTCAGAATAAACGGCTTGATATTAAGGAAATTGCTTGAGAGAACGGATCAAATTCAATGAGATACCTGAGTGGAAGATAAACACTAGGCCCAAAGTTAATCCGGACACTCAAAAAATGAGCTTGCTTCCGACTTTATGATCGATTTTAGAGTACTTAGAATTGATAACAATGATTTTTGTTCATTGCAACTTCTTGGTGCACCTTCCTACAAATTACGTGCAAAAAGAACGGTAAAAAAATCGAGCCCAAGCGACGCAATAAGCATTAGAGTGGAAAAGGTCCAAATTTTGACGGCCAAACGCAAAGTCGGACAGTTATATTTAATCATATTTTTGTTTTTGTTTTGGACGAGGGTTCAGATTGGACGTAGCCCCCTGAGACCACGACCAACCTTACTCCCTCCTCTTCCTTTTCACCTTCCATGACGCTATGAACCTACACGGTAGAAGCAATGATGGAAGAGGCCTCTCCGTGGGCTAAAATCAAAGTTCACGGACGCTGTGGCACGCAACTAACTCTTGAAGGATAAAAGCGCATGTTGCTAAAGGTCTAACAGGTACTACCCTGACTACCAGGGGCTATTTCCCAAGCCTAATGCAATGGACTCGGTGCAATGCAAACTTAAGCGGCTCAAGAGATCGATCCGACAGCTGACTTATCTGACAGCACTACCACCTAAAAACACGTGAGTGGACTTACGGTAGGTTCTGACACTTGATCGTCGACCCGCAAAACCAAGCTCCTGCTCAGTCTACGTGCCGGGTACCACATTAGGGTCTGACACCTCTTGATCTTAATCGACGGCCCGCAAAACCAAGCTCCTGCTCAGTCTACGTGCCGGGTATCCACGTTCTGCACCCGCTGGTGCTATTCCTTGGCCTGGCTGGTCTTGTGCCAGGCCCTGAACGTGACCGGTGTCCAAGATCATGATCAGCGATGGATTGGTACCGCGATCACCTAGGAGCACCCCCGGTGCATCCCTCCCCAAAGCATCTTAAACATCGAGTAACAGATCCGTTTCTCTTCCTCGCTGAGGCCAGACCGCAAAATTGCGCTCCTGCACAATCTACGTCTGGTCTCGTTTCGCGTGGCCTGGCTGCTGCTATGCCGTTTCGTTCCAACAAAGTAGTGTGACGCATATTTCAATAAAAACTTCAATAATATAATAAATCGAATCACCCGAGTGCTACTAAAGATGCCCAAGAGTCGTCAGCATCGATAATAACAAATATCAAGTATCGAAACTAAGTTACACACCACTTTAGCTAACAAAAATACGATGAAATATAACTGTCCGACTTTGCGATTGGCCATCAAAATTCTGACTTTTTCCATTTGTTTATTGTTTATTGCGCCGCTTGGGTACGATTTTTTCACCGTTTTTTTTTTGCACGTACTTCGTAGGAGGATGCAATGAACAAAAATCATTGTTATCAGTTCTAAGTACTCTAAAATCCACCACAAAGTCGGATGCATGCTCATTTTTTGAGCGTCCGGATTAACTTTGGGGTCAGTGTAGTAGTGTGTGTCCAATGTTCCAGAAGGAGTTTGAACAAAAAAAAGAAGTCTACACAATAGCAAGACGATTGGGATATTGTTCGGCAAAATGAAATATTGTATATTAATATTGCTGGGCTGCCAACCAACTATGCAATGTTGCGTACGACAGTAGAGAAAGTTAAACCATTGATGGTTCTAGTTGCCGAAACACATATCTCGGAAGTTGAGGCTTTTGATCAGTTTCACATACCAGGTGTAAACTTTGTTTACTAACATAATCGCATAGATGGCAAAGTGACAGTCGGGGGACGAAATTCGAATTCGAAATTAGACTGATAGGATCGCGCGAAATGAGTCCAACGGAAGGAGCGGAAGAAAAGCCATAAAAAGGGATCGCAAGAAACATCGCCTCCTATTCTGTTGGAAAAGCGATAAGAGACAGTTTAAATTTTGTAACGCCGCGTAGCACGGTTTTTTTAGTAAAATAAAGTTACAAGAAATTGTAATCGAAGCAAACTTTTCCAACACCAGGATACCGTGTCGAATCTCAAAGCAGTCTCAAAATGAACCGGTGGTGATTTGTTTACCTTTATTATCAATTACTTTCGGTTTAATTATGGTGTGTCATGTCAATTATGCGTCGGTCAATGTGCTGCATTTAAACATGTGTTGAATAGTTTACAAAATACACTCAAGTGTAATGGACATAGACTGAATAATTAAGTGGTGGACCAACTTTTTTTTGCTTTCTCAATGCATTTTTTAATTGATATGTGTGAGATTGACGAAATAAATCTAAAAGTCTAAAAGCTAGTATTCATACCGCCATTCTGCATTGTGATCTTTGCAATCAACAGACGCTTTCACTTTTGAACATCGCTTTTTTAAATAAAGACTGTTACGCTTTTAAAAACGTTGTATTTATTATCATATAAACTATTGCTTGGTGTTTTGTTAATTACAACAATCTTTAGAACCATGCAACGAAGCCGGTTTGTTTTTCGTCGTATGCGCGGTAGTGGACGGTTATCGCGGATGACCTAGCTAGGCTAGCTAGATCGCAAGACGATCGAATAATGTACGTGACCTAGGAGTTATGTTAGATAACAAACTTAATTTTAACCTCCATTTGAAACAAATTATAGCTCAAGCTTTGAGAATGCTAGGTTTTATTTGTAAATTGTCCAAAAATTTTAACGACCCGACATGCCTGAAGGCTCTCTATGTTTGCCACGTCCGCTCTATTCTTGAGTCTAACAGCATCTTACGGTGTCCCTATACGAACCAGTGGATCGAAAAACTTGAAGCTGTACAACGGCGATTTACACGATTTGCACTGTACTCTTTTTCACGTAATGTTTCGTTCAATCTTGACTACAGAACTCGATGTTTAATGCTTGGACTTGAGCCTCTCGACCACAGGCGCATAATAGCTCTGTGTGTGTTTGTTTCTAAGATTCTAGTTGGCGAAATCGACGCCCCAGATTTACTGGCAAGACTTAATATTTATACACCATCAAGAGTCCTTAGCCAACGTGAGTTTTTAGCACCGCAGCTACGTCGGCAACAATATAGTTATAACGACCCGATCCTAGTCTTCATGCGCAAGTTTAATGATGTGTACCATCTCTTTGACTTCAACTCGTCTATTTCTGAATTTAAAAACAAACTGCGTCTCATGTTCAATACTGTTAGACCCTAATTAAGTTAATACTGTGTTTAGGCCTGCTGTTTGGCCATACACTTTGATTATATAAATAAATAAATTAATTAATTAATTAACAAGTAAGTAAATGGAAAGTGAAAGAATAAGTGTGAAGATTAATCCCAAGTAAATGTTTTAGTGGTTCATGACAAAGAACCAATGGAAGTGGAAGCCGCTAGGAATGTGCAAATGGACAGTGATGTGGAGCCCAGCAGCAACTGTAGAATGAGGAAGAGTTGATTTCGAAGAGACAATCAATAATTAAAAACCTTTCTTTCGAGGAAGGTCTTAGATATTGGATATTAGATAGATTTATCAAGCCTTCCTCACGTGTGGCTGAACCTCCTGCTGGAGTTAATCCACGAAAAAACGCATTTAGCTTTGCCCAAGGATGCGCGTACACTGTCGCACACCAACAGAATACCTGCAACCATCACATCTACTGAAGGTGGCCGAATGTGGTACAATGGGATACACAAATGCCTGGAAAAGCGATCAAGGTAAGAGTTTGATCAGAGGTCTTGTAAGTGCATTGTTTTCTAATGTTTTTTTTTCTTTCAGCGTCGTGATAATGGCTTCCAATATTTCACTGAATATTTCGATCGATGGCATTCCTTTACATCGAAGCAGCCGCGAAGCATTCTGACCGATTCTAATTTCTATCCACGAATTGCCGAAAGAAGCTGCAATGATAGTGGCCAAATATAGTGGCCAACAAAAACCGCAAAGCATGGAGGGCTTCCTTCGTTGTTTCGTAGATGAAATGAATGCTATTTTGGCCACTGGAATTACCATAAGAGGGCAAACGGTCACCGTAGCAATTCGGTGCGTCATCGCCGATGCTCCTGCCAGAGCAATGGTCAAAGGTATGATGTTTAAATAAAGTAAGAATTTTTCTTTTAGTTTTTGTAACATTTTTTTTTAACTGCAGGAGCTGCCAGCCACAATGCGCGACAAGGATGCCTCAAGTGCACTGCGCTGGGCACCAAAAATGCACAAACAGGTGCAGTAGTTTTTGAAAGCACTACTGCTTCAAAGAGAACGGACCTAGATTTTAGAAGCGAAACTTATCTCGACCACCACCGCACTCGCTCGCCACTCCTAGATATGCATAATTTTAACATGTTCGAGGATGTCATCGTCTCCGATTGGTTGCATCTAATCGATCTCGGAGTGATGCGAAATTTATAGCAGGGGTGGCGAGCGAAAAAACGAAAGAAATATCTGCTAAGCTTACAAGAATAGTGCTTCCCAATGAGATACATAGGAAATTTCGGACCCTTAAGGACGTTCAGAAGTGGAAAGGGCCCGAGCATAGTTCCTTCCTACACTATGGAAGTATTGTAGTTTTAAAAAATAATGTAAGTAACGTAGTTTACGAGCACACGTACACGTCTATGACGGTACGGTCTAGTTTACGGTACACGTCTATGACGAAGTGGCCAAATTTGGTGCACTAGGTACCTTGTCGGCATACCCTTTCGAAAACGAGTTACAGCATATTAAAAATATGCTCCGGAACGGCTACAGAGGCTTGCAGCAAGTAGCAGATAGACTTTCCGAATGAGATAATTTTAATATTAGGACAGGAAATCAACCAAATGATCCAAGAAGCGCATACTTGACAAAATCTGGAAATAGTAAAGAAGTAAACTTTGACGATTTTATTCTCAAAAATGACAAAAGAGACGGCTGGTTTTTGAAGAAAAATTTTGAAATAATTAAAAATTCTACTGCCATGAAAACACCCGCCGGGATAAAAATAGCTGGACAAAAATTAACAAAAAAAAATGCTTATTTTGACAAACCACATCTCTCCTCGGTTCGGTTAGCCTCTTGTGGATACATCACTGACTTGACTGTAGAAACAACTTTGTATACTCCAGACCATATAAAATGAAAGTTAGTTTTTATTAATCTTGACCAAGAGAATAGTGCATTGTTCACTCCTTTGTTGCATACTTTAGTAGACTAATAAAAACCTTTGTATGGGTAATATTGTACTTGTTGTTCTTGTTTTTATTCACTGCCAAATATATGTCTAAACTTAGTGTGTCACTTTATCACAGGCTTACTTCAAAATCTTCTTCACTAAATTTATGTTTACAGGATGTAATTCTCATCCCGGAACACTGTTTCGACCGTTGGACAGCTCTTTGCAGCCGTTTTTAAAAAAAATTATTAAATGTTTTGTTTTTAAAAACGCGACCGTTACTACCCGAAACATCCCTAGCTAAACTTCAAATTTTTGTAACGCTGCGCATTTTAATTTAGAGTACAATCCTGCTGACCTCTGTCCAACTACATGAAGCAAACCATGTTTTGTGAATAATACATCTAAGGTTTCATGCAACCGATTTGGAATATCGTCAGTTATAATATGATTTTTTCAAAACTTGCTCAAGTTCTCCTTAAAGGTTGCATATCATCATGCAGTTGTTTCTCCATTTCCACCATCTCTACCTCAGAATTCATCGGATTTTGATTGAAATCTAATGGTTCAACATTATCTCGTCTATACATTAAGGAAGTGGCTATTTCCAGTTTTGTCTCTGCTATTGCTACTTTTTTAATTAAATTCTTCACTTGATTTTCTAATGCAGTGATGCGCTGATCGCAACTGCATGTAGCACTATTTCTAACGGGCGACAGTTGCATTTCTTGACACCAACAGATTAACACTGAAGCTTGCTCTAACCAACTTCAGCAAGCACTCGGGCATAACGGTGTTCTAAAAGTAGGGGTGGATGGGGTAATACGCACCCCTTGAGGAAAACTATAAAATTTTCTAACAACTTGGCTCTTGATTGTTGATTTTATCACTGGATAGGATTCATAAAGGTTCAAACTAGTTACCAATTCAGGAATGTTTCCGTTTTTTGCTAAGAAAAACGTTTTTTTTCAGTTTTGAAAAAGTTCAATTTTTGATCGATCTGTATCTGGTTGAGCCAAAACGCACCTTTGCTAGGGGTAATACGCACCACAACAAAGGGGCAATACAAACCACAAAAAAGGGGCAATACGCACCATAACAAAGAGGCAATACGCACCACAACAAAGAGGCAACATCCACTGTCAAATAAAGATAGTTTGTTTACAAACTGGTGCATTCCCGACATACTGGGTTCATGTTGCCCCCATTCATAGTTCCCCACATTTTCAGCTAAAATATGAGTAAATTTGCATACCTTCCGAAATTTACATTAATAGTCTCAAGCACTGATTCTCAATTCACTAAATTTCGTATTCCTCGTGGGTAAATATCGGTTTTTGCACTTAATATTCCTTAGCGGAATGGTAAGTCACATTATAACAAAAACTGTCTGAGCTGAGAATCATTTTGTTTTGCGTTTATTTCGCGTTTCTGTTGATGTAGAGCTATCAAACTCACAGGGTGACCATATTTCAGGTTGATCTTGCAGGGTGACTACATTTTACGCGTTGAAAACTCGTTTTTCAATGGAACTGGGAAAGGGTGCGTATTGCCTCAGGGGTGCGTATTACCCCAGCCACCCCTAATGGTTGTTAATAAAATTCTTGCTGTTCCTTCCCCATACAGTTTTAGGTATACATTGCGTCCCAAAATAATGATTGCCGACCCCTGATCTATAGTGAAATTATAATTAATATTCTAGCTATAAAATGACAAAATATTACTGTAGCTGCAAAATAAACACGTAAATTTATCACCATATGTTCGATTATTTTGTTTTTGAGATTTGTTATGTTTACATTTATTTCTTTTTCATCTTCTTCTTCTGGCGCATTTGAGTTTGCGGTTAGCTGCCAAAAACTTCGCGGGTGCAGTTTTCAGCTCACGGAGCTGAAAAGTTTCTGACCAAAACTTTTCGGTTGTTCCCCTCTTTGCGCCGCAAAGTTTTTGAGTTTGCGGGTCGTGTAGCGGGGCTCTAAGGCCAAACGATCAATTTGTGTTTTGTGTGGGTGCGACGGCAGCTTGTGGCGCGGTAGGTATAGTGTTTTTATTTACGAGCGTTTTTGTTCGGATTTGTTTTGAACGGCCATGGAGTGCAAGAAATGCTCCGTGGTCGTTTCGGATAGCGATGACCCGGTCGTCTGCAAAGGAGATTGCGGCGGTCGATTTCATTACCTCTGCGCTGACCTTACTCCCAAGGTACTAAAAAAGAACAAGAATGTTTGGTTTAAGTGCGATAATTGTATCGCTAGAACTGAGAAGCCGGGCATGAAAGATGTAGTGGTGAAAGAGAGCAAACCGTCAAGTGGAGGGCTATCCCTTACACTACAGGCAGTAGCAAATAAAATGTGTACGCTGATTGAGAAAGCGATGAAACAGGGACTAGATGACATAAAAAAAGAAGTGTGTGTGGAGGTAGAGCGCCAAGTTAAGTTAACTTTGCCCAATGCCGATACCACCTCTTTGAGAAAAGGGGAGTGAGAGCTTTGCTACAGTAGTGGCCAAAAAAAGTGGGGCGACTAATATTTTGGACAATAACGTTCAAAATATTGATAGCAATTTGAACATGGGAAGAGCTGTTACCAAGCCCACAGCAACCAAAAGTGTAGTGAAGGGGGCTGGCTCTGGGCCCAAAATTGGGAAAAAGGACGTGGCTAAAGTGGCAGAGCAAAAACTCTCCAAGTCTTTGGTAATAGTACCGAAGGTGGATCAATCTTGCGACAAGACAAGAGTCGATCTACGCGCCCGGCTGGATCCGAGGAAACAGCAGATGTCGGACTTCCGCAATGGTAGGAAAGGTCAGGTTTTTGTGCAGTGTCCTGCAATCGCGTTAGATGAGATTAGGAAGGAAGTGCAGTCCAAACTCGGAGATGCTTATTCCGTTCGTTTGCCGTTGTCCAGAGTAAGGATAATGGGAATGACGGAGAAGTACTCTGACGAGGACGTGATTGCACTTCTGAAAGAACAGAATGCAGGGATCCCGTTCACGACACTGGAGTTTGTTGGAATGTACGAAAGTACAGGGTGTTCGAGATAAATTTGACACCTGGCCTTTAGGTTTATATCTCAGGGTTGAGTTGACGTATCGAAATGATTGATATGTCATTCGATTGCTAAAAGTTGTGTAAACAAGTGCCAAAAATATCTTGCTCGTGTAAACTCCTATATTTAACCACCTTGAAGTTATGTATACCTCTAATGTAAACACCTTGGGTGAACCACACCTTAGTCTTAAGCATCTGGGATTATGACATATGTCAAAATAAAGCCACGAGGCAGAGGTCTTCTGCAACCGACCTCCGACCAGAACGGTCGCACAACTTAAGCTTTGGTCCGTGTTCTTTTTTTGTTACCGTGACTCTTTGTATTAACCTCTAATTGTTCATGTCGTTAAAAACCTGTCTCGGTTTAGTGGTTTACAACTATCAGAATTGGGATTACCCGAAAAAAAGTATGTTAAATAAAAGTGAGATGCTCAGTGTGTTGGCGGAAGCCCAAGTGCCGGTACCCCCCTCGGCAACCCTACGCCAGATCCGGCAACTATACGAGGACGCCGTGCTGAACAGTGAGGTTATGTCGGCGCGAAAACCACGTGCCAACCGCGTGGTGTTGAACGCGAAATTGGAAGCCAACGAAGACAACCCGGTGCCCCCGCTGTCCCTACCTGAAAACGCCCAGGCCAATTTGGAAAGTTTCGTCGGAAAGTTTAGTGGCTACGACGACGACGACATCTGTAAATGGTTTGGCCGCCTTGAAAGAGCCTTTACGTTATACCAGGCAGGAGAAGTCGGCAAGTGTTTTAGTGCCATTCGTTTGATGACGGGAACCGCCGCCTTGGTTGCCCGATCGGCCGAAGTGGCTAACTACGCTGACCTGAAGTCCCTGCTACTTGAGACCTTCCGGAAAGTGACATCGCTTGAAGCAGTGTACAAAATGTTGCGCAGCCGCCGTTTGCAACCCCACGAATCCCTCATCAAATATGTCATCGAGATGCAGAATATCGCCGGAACACATATTGGTGAGGAGGAATTGGTTGACATCATATTGGACGGTCTCAACGATCCTGTTCACACTGATGCGATACGCTATACTATTACTACCTTTTGTGCCCTCCATGTGTACCTGAAGAAGTACGAAGCGATGCTCGCTTCTCGCCCGACCCCGGCTACTACACCCCGGACGACGGCCCCCGCTGCTAGACCAACTTCAGTGAACATCCCGGCCCCTCGGACAAAGGAAGCGAACGTCAACCTCAGGTGCTACAACTGTTCCGGTTATGGCTACTACCAGAGTGCCTGCCCGAAACCCCTTCGGCCCAGAGGATCGTGCTTCAGATGCTGCCAGTTGGGGCATACTCATCGCGAGTGTCCCAACCGGGCCACCACCGCTGCTGCCCACTCTTCGGATGCTGACCCTGTGGAAAGCAGTGCGCTGTATGACGAGCACGAGATGGTACGAGTCAAATTTAAGATTAACAATAATTGGTCAGGAATAACAAAGGCCCGATCTCTACTCGACACGGGGAGCCCAGTGAGTTTTCTTGCCGACTACTTGGCACCCCCAAGTCATGTCGGTGCCCCCGTTCCGTCGGGATACAAAGGATTAGGAGATGCTATATTGTCGACCCGCGGACAGGTCGAATGCCAGGTAGAATTGCGCAATAACATCGTGTTACATAAGTTTATTATTCTTCCCGGTACCGATATGCCGTGGCCGATCATTATTGGACGTGATTTGCTCCGAAAGTTTAACATCTGTCTCACGTATCAACCTAACCTTTCTCTTCCATTAGTGCCTTCTGAAAAATTTTCACGGCCTGACCAACTTTCTATTGTTTCCATTGCGGACCCTTTCGAACATATTTGTGCGCTAGAATTATTTAATGATCAAGATAAGTTAGATACTGGAGTCGAACTTTCCGCTGAAGAACTTCTGTCTATTAATAATGCGTTCGATCAGTGTTACACTAATTATCCTTCGGCGAACATCAGTCAGGCACCTCATGTAATGAAACTAAACCTCATTCATGATACCCCCCTCTATGCGAAACCAAGGCGTCTCTCTTACGGAGAGCGAGGTCAGGTGCGGGATATTGTTAATCAGCTACTTAAGGAAAATATTATCAGACCTAGTAATTCGCCTTATGCCTCACCCCTCGTACTGGTTAGGAAGAAAAGTGGAGAAGTGCGCATGTGTGTCGATTATCGGCCCTTGAATAAGATCACCATCAGGGACAACTTCCCTCTCCCGTTAATCGAGACTTGCCTAGAACATCTTAGCAACAAGTGTATCTTCACCCTTCTAGATTTGAAAAGTGGGTTTCACCAAGTTAGGATGCATGATGATTCAATTAAGTACACTTCATTTGTGACTCCCGATGGACAAGGATGCTGACCCTGTCAGTACGAATAGGTGAAAA
Organism: Anopheles ziemanni; assembly: GCF_943734765.1. Taxonomy (NCBI): domain Eukaryota; kingdom Metazoa; phylum Arthropoda; class Insecta; order Diptera; family Culicidae; genus Anopheles; species Anopheles ziemanni. Next base: position 274,171 of record NW_026689818.1, on the reverse strand, counting down.
TGCCCTTCGGGCTTAAGAACGCCCCCTCGGAATTTCAGAGGTTTATCAATTCTGTCTTGCGCGAGTTCATCGAGGCTGAGCAGTTGGTTGTTTATCTCGATGATATTATTATCGCTTCCTCCGATTTTTCATCTCATTTGGAGAATCTGCGCGCGGTGCTGGAGAGGATGAAGCAGTTTGGTTTGGAGCTCCGTATTAGTAAGTGCAAATTCGCTCACACTCGCCTTGACTATCTTGGGTATGAGGCCAGTGCTTCCGGTATAAGACCAAGCAATAGGCATATCGAATCCATCAAAAACTACCTTATGCCTAAGAACACCAAACAACTTAGGAGATGTTTGGGCCTGTTTTCATACTTATGTCGCTTTGTTCCTTCCTTTTCTTGCATTGCAAAGCCACTCACTAATCTTTTGTGCCAGGATACTCCTTTTGTTTTTGGTTCGGATTGCGTGGAAGCTTTCCAAACCCTTCGTCAGAAGCTGATTGAATCTCCTGTGTTGGCTCTTTTCGACCCGAAAGCTGAAACGGAGCTGCATTGTGATGCCAGTTCTTTCGGCTTTGGTGCTGTGCTGATGCAAAAGCAGAAGGACAACAAACTCCATCCTGTTGCATACTTTTCGAAGACTACCTCTAAGGACGAGTCAAAATTGGACAGCTATGAACTGGAGACGTTGTCCGTCATTTATGCTTTGAAGAGATTTCACACCTATGTTCATCGTCTCCCTCTGACAATAGTTACTGATTGTAATTCTCTTGTTTCTACGCTTAAAAACCGCAACACCTCCGCGAAGATTGCACGCTGGGCCCTATTTCTTGAAGATTACGATTATACCATCCAGCATCGCTCTGGTGTTTCCATGGGACATGTGGACGCATTGAGTCGGACCGTTGCCATCGGAACCATCAGCGAGCTGGATGTTGACTTTCAACTTCAAATAGCCCAGTCCATGGATCCCATAATTATGAACCTTAAGTCTCAGCTAACATCGGGCGAGTTAGACGACTACATCTTGCAGGACGGGCTTGTGTTCCGTCAGTCGTCTTCTCGGGAGCTTCAATTTTATGTCCCTTCGGAGATGGAGTCTAACGTCATCAGACTCGTGCATGAGAAGATAGGACACCTGGCAATAGACAAGACCTGTAGTAAGATCAGTAACCATTACTGGTTTCCCTCTATGAAGAAAAAGGTGGAAACATTCATCAGGAATTGTTTAAAGTGCATTATCTATTCTGCCCCTGCCAGCACCAATAACAGAAATCTGCACAGCATCCCTAAGGCCCCCTTACCCTTCGATACTTTGCACATCGACCATTTTGGCCCCTTACCGCTTACTAAATCGAAAAAGAAATATATTTTCGTGGTCGTTGACGCTTTCACTAAGTTTGTGAAACTTTATGCCACTCGCTCTACCGGAGCTAGGGAAGTATGTTTGGCCCTCAGGCAATACTTCTCGTATTATAGTCGACCGCGGCGAATCATTAGTGATCGTGGAACCTGTTTTACCTCTCGGGAATTTAAGAAGTTTTTGGAATCTTATGACATTGATCACGTGCTGAATGCGACTGCCTAACCCCAAGCTAATGGACAGGATGAAAGAGTGAATCGTGTTCTCCGACCCATCTTGAGTAAACTTTGCAACTCTCCTGAGTTTGATGATTGGAATGTTCATCTTTCCCCTGCTGAACACGCACCCAACAACGTGACGCACGCTAGTACGGGGTTCCCTCCATCTGTTCTCCTCTTTGGCATTGAGCAAGAGGATATCCCTTATACGGACGAATTGACTGAATATCTGAATTCTCACCATCGGGCTAACGAACGAGACTTGGAACGTGTACGAGACGAGGCCTCGGACAACATCATTCGGTCACAACTTATAAATGAGGAGTACTTTAGGAAGCACCATAAATCTGCCCCCACATATCAGGTTGGTGATTACGTAGCCATACGAAATGTAGATAGCTCTCTCCCTAACAAGAAGTTTGTAGCCAGGTTCAGGGGACCTTATATTGTTCATAAAGTGTTGTCCAGTGACCGGTATGTCATCAGGGATGTCGAGGGCAACACTATTACGCAAATACCCTACGATGGGGTTCTTGAGGCCAATAAGCTTAGGAAATGGGCAGAGCCAAATGTATCTGACCATGCTGAAGATTCTAGCGATGAGGATTCTTGCGATTAAATTGTATTTCAAATTGAGGGCAATTTGAGGGTCAGGATAGGCCGAGCTGTAAACTCCTATATTTAACCACCTTGAAGTTATGTATACCTCTAATGTAAACACCTCGGGTGAACCACACCTTAGTCTTAAGCATCTGGGATTATGACATATGTCAAAATAAAGCCACGAGGCAGAGGTCTTCTGCAACCGACCTCCGACCAGAACGGTCGCACAACCTAAGCTTCGGTCCGTGTTCTGCTTTTGTAACCGTGACTCTTTGTATTAACCTCTAATTGTTCAAGTCGTTAAAAACCTCTCTCGGTTTAGTGGTTTACACTCGGGAAAAATGTGGAAGCCTACCGAATTGCAGAAACGCACAACGTGTGTGATGATGGTGCGTGCCGGCCATACGAATGCCGAAATTCGGAAGGCGGCGATGTGTTCGCTGAACACCATAAAAACAATTCGCGTTCAGCTCGAGGAGTGTGGAGAAGATGTGGACAGTGTCATTTTACGTAAACAGCACAGCAGGCGGTCGGATTGTCTGCGGACCGACGCATTCGTGGCCGGATTGGAGCAGCGGGTGACGGCCGATCCCGGCGTCGGCATCCGGGCCCTGGCGCGAGACGTTGGCGTGGCCCCGAGCACCGTCAAGATGACGTTAAGTGAAGACCTACGGTACACGTCGTACAAGCGACGTAGGGGACAGCTCATAACAGAAAAAACGCGCGAAAAGCGGCTTGCCAACGCTAAGCGCTTGCTGAGCTGGCTGAAGCACCCGGCGCAGCCAGGCACGTTGTGGTTCTTCTCTGACGAGAAAAACTTTTGTCAAGACCAGAAACACAACGTGCAGAACAACCGATGGCTCGCTTACTGTGGTGCTGATATGCCCCGTGTGCCGCAGACGAAATTTCCGCAGACGGTGATAGTGTTCGGGTGCGTCTCGTCGGAGGGAGACGTGATGCCGCCTCACATCTTCCCCCAGGGCCTGCGGCTGAATGCTGACGGCTTTATTGACCTGCTGGCCACCGTAGTGAAGCCGTGGGTAGAGACGGTGGCCAATAGGCGGCCGTACGTCTTCCAGCAGGATTCAGCACCATGCCATACGGCAAAAAAACACGGGAATGGCTAACTGCCAACTTTCACCAGTACACCAGCACCGACGTTTGGCCACCCAGCTCCCCTGACCTGAATCCAATGGATTACTTTGTGTGGGGCAAAGTTGAGCAGGACACCAACAGGGCGTCCTGCAATACTAAAGCGGAGCTGGTGGCCAAAATAACGGCCGTGTTTGCCGCCCTCCCCAGGGACATGGTTGTCCGGGCTAGCGCGCGGTTCCGGAAGCGGGTGCAGGCGGCCATCGACGCGGAGGGGGGGTACTTCGAGTGAAAAATGCGGCAAACATGGTAAGCTAAACTTTGTAGAAAACTTTTTTTTTTAATGTTTAACATAAATTTTTAAAAATTATTTTCCTATTCCCTAAGGAACTGTCAAATTTACCTCGAACTTGTAGTAGGTTCTACAAGTACCAGAAGTACAATGTCGTGATCGATGTGGACAGGGAATCGGCACAATGTCTAGAGGACCTCAAAAAGGTCAAAATAGGTTTTGACAGTTGTTCGATAAGCGCTTCTGTTCATGTATTGCGGTGTTTCCGGTGCGAGCAGTTTGGGCACAAGAGCACCGAGTGCAATAAGGAGGAAGCCTGCTCTAGGTGCAGTGGTGCCCACAGGACGTCGGAATGTAAGTCGTGTTGGCGGGTTCAAGGGGGAGCACGGAACATGCTGCTTTTAGTAGCGAGTGCCCCATATACAAAAAACAGGCATCAAAGATTGCTAAGCATTCCCAATAGCAGAGATTGCTGGGGATAGGACAGCGATATGACATCATGTATTGCAATGTCGCTGGCCTATCGTCAAGCTATGTTCTGTTACGCGACTCTGTAGAAAGGATGCAACCCGCGTTGGTCCTTCTATCTGAGACGCATATAACGGAGTGTGAAACATATGATCAGTTTAGTATACCGGGGTACAGGGCCGTGTCCTGTTTGTCCCACTCACGACACACAGGAGGGGTTGCAGTTTATGCTGGAAACTCGGTTGTCTTGAAGGTGATTCTAAACGAATCACATGAAGGCAACTGGTTTTTGGGGTTTACTGTGACTCGGGGCATGGCGGCTGCAAACTATGGCGTTCTGTATCACTCACCTAGTTCGAGTGACTCACGATTTGTCGAAATTCTGGAGGACTGGTTAGACAGATTTTTAGATTTTGGCAAGCGTAATGTCTTGGTTGGTGACTTCAACATTGATTGGTTCAATGATGCGAGGACCGAAAAATTGAAGAAGCTTATGGACTCGGTGTGCCTGAAGCAGAAGGTTAGTGCAGCTACTCGTATTACGAATAATTGATTTTTGACAGGACATTGATTGACCATGTGTACTGCAACACAGACTCAATTAGCGTGGTAACAGATGCTTGTGCAAAAATATCTGATCATGAAACTTTGCTTTTAAACTTGAATGATGAACGTTTCAGGACAGTTCAAAAACAAGTTAAATGCTGGAATAGGTACTCTAAAGAGGGTCTTTGTCAGGCGGTCACATTGGGACTACAGAGGGAAACTACAAATTTCCAGGAAGCTGCAGATCTATTGAAGTGCTATGAATAGTTTAGTTTATGAAAGGACCGTGGAGACTAGATACTCTGGCAGATGGTATACGTTGGCTCTGGAACGTCTAAAGCGGAAAAGAGACAAAGTGTATAAAACATTTGTTCGGACTAATCTGGCTTCACATTGGTGTGAGTACACTAAGCTACGAAACGAGTACAGTAGGTCTTTAAAAACTACTCGTGAGGAATACTTCAGTAGGGAAATTAGCAAGCATCAGGGTAATAGTAGGGAACTTTGGAAACTTCTTAAAAGCATGTTGAAACCCGACGAGAATACCGCTTCATGCGTGAAATTCGATAACTGTTTCGAGTCCGATGAGGCGGTGGTCGCAGAATGGTTCAACAACTTTTTTGTGAATAGCGTCACACTTGTTGATACTCCCAGGCATAGATTTTCTTTTCAACCAATAGACATGAGCAAGCTTCGGCAAGTTGTGAGATGTGACAACGAATAAATTTAATTAAAATCAAGGCCGCGACCCTCGATCATATTTTTTGAGCATGAAAACAATTTAACGATCATTCGACCCTCGACGCCACTAGTGACAGAAACGCGCATCCCAAATCTGGAGCTAATCGTTTCCGGCGTCCATGCAGTCGCAGCGTGCCCCGAATGCATGATTACCTCATGAACATAACTGATAGCAGCAATCAACAGTATAAAAGGTCTCCGCAGCAACGAATCAAACCAGTTGCAGTTCAACCCCGACACCAGCCGTCATCGCAGACTACTAGCATCGACGAAGACACCGATCAGTCGCACGGTCCCGATCTTCGTAAGAAGAATAAGTGATTGATTACAAGTGTAAGAACTGTATACTCAATTGTGTGTTTAATAAAGGAAAAGAACGAAACAACAAGTTTCTTGTTTTTTTATCCCCTTTCCCGAGCGGACACACTTCTTAACTGGTAGATGTGTTTTGACCTGACCAAAACGGCAGGAATAGGAAATGTAAATGCAAAACCATTGCAGGATTGCTTTCATGTGGCTGGCGAGACGCTCCTGGACTTAATTAACCAATCGATGGAGAGGGGTGTTTTTCCGGATACATGGAAGGAGTCATTGGTTGTACCTATTCCAAAACTGACTGGAGCTATCAAGGCGGAAGAGTTCCGCCCCATCAACATGCTTCATACTGTTGAGAAGGTCCTGGAGGTTGTGATCAAGGACCAATTGGTGCAATACCTGGACCAAAACGGCCTGCTTGCCCGGGAGCATTCGGGATATCGGGAAGGACATTCCTGTGAAACCGCACTGAACCTGCTGCTTGCGAAGTGGAAGGGGTTGATGGATAGTGAGGAACCGATACTTGCCGTCTACTTGGATCTAAAACGGGCATTTGAAACAATATCGAGACCCTTGTTGCTCACAACACTTAGACGATTCGGTATTGATGGGAGGGAACTCAGTTGGTTCAGCGATTATCTGACAGGTAGAACCCAGAGAACAATTTTCAAAAAATCTGTTTCAGATCCTATTGAAAACACCCTTGGGGTTCCACAAGGAAGTGTTCTTGGACCAATTTTGTTTATCATGTATATAAATGACATGAAGCAGGTCTTACGTTCCTGCGAGATAAATCTTTTTGCTGATGACACAGTAATATTTATATCGCGAAAGGACGTGAAACAGGCAGAGTCCCTTTTGAATGAAGACTTGGTGGCTCTGGATGGCTGGTTCAAATACAAGAAACTCGCATTAAACGATAGTAAAACACACTATATGGTAATGTCGAGGAGGGAGTGGATCGGCCAGCTTTCTATTACCATCAACACGGAAACAATTTCCCGAGTCTCCCAGGTTAAATATCTGGGAGTCACTCTGGACGACAGGCTTACATTTAGTGCACACATTGATGGGGTCATCGCTAAGGTGGCAAAGAAGTGTGGGGTGATGAGTAGACTGGGGAACAACCTAAACTTTTTTGGGAAAGTTCACCTCTACAAATCAATTATCTCACCGCATTTTGATTTTTGTCCATAAATATTGTTCCTCGGCAATCGGACACAGCTCAAAAGGTTGCAAAAAGTGCAAAATAGGGTAATGAGGTTAGTGTTGTGTTGTAGTCGGTACACGCCGTCTGCTGTTATGCTGGATGTCCTGCAATGGATGTCGGTAGAGCAGCGGATAGTGTATCAGACTATGATACTAATATTCAAACTCCTGAGGGGCTTGTTACCGGGGTACCTTGGAGAAAGAGTAGTAGTAGTTGTAAGCATTGCACTTGTCATCACGATCTCACAGATGATGATGATGAGATTTTTGTTTTGCAAATTTAAATGTAAATAAAAAAAAATGGAACAACATATCTTTGAGACACGCGCGCGTAAAAGTGGAAATTTGAAGTTGATCTTTCTGTAGGAACTGCATCAGTCGCTCTTGTGCAATCACGTGACAGGCGCCTCGAATTCATCCATTGATGATTTTTTCGACCAATTGTCTCACGGATAAGGTTTGCTTAATTTGCCAATCCTGGAAAGTGGTAACTCCCCTCCATATGTTGGACAAGGGAGATACCGGCTACACGAATAGGAGAGAGCATTGTTTGGCCGCGCACTCCGGAGAGTGGTTCCACGATTTCTATCTTTTGGAAGTTGTGCTAACCGCTGTATGCAAGGAAAAGAGAGCTGACTGGTCTTTTTCGTGAAGGGTCACTTTGATCCCACCACTTCGTGATTTGCTTTATAGTTTGAAACAAATATCTTTTGATAACTCCGCCATTCTCAAACCTGTGTTGGGGTAAGAGGTGGGACTCATCATCACCTCTGAACCATTGAAAATCAAGAAGGATGCAACTTCAGTGACACTGTCGAAGTCGCAGAACTTAATTTTTTAGACTAAACTCGGCGTTGCCTTATTTTCTGTTTTACGGTAACGCCTCGGAGCCATTAAAAATGCTCATTGATACCGGTTCGAATAAAAACAATATCCACCCGAAACATGCTAAAATTTCCCATAAAATTGATAAACCATTTTATGTATCTTCAGTAGCAGGAGACATAAAAGGGCCTATTACGAGACTCAAATAACTCTCTCATCACACGGAAACCGCCGACTCGAACGTTAGAGAAAATTGCATTACGGTCACTTGTTCGAGTCGATGAAAGTTTCATCGATTTTTTTCCAAGCGCAACTGTCAAAGTGGTGTGAATCGACTGTTGCATTTTGTAAACAATGAAAAAATTGTGAAGAGTTCGGTTTGTGTTTTTTCTCCAATTTAAAGCGAAAAGATACCTTCGCATTATGAAAACGCCATATTTTACTTCAAGTGTAGCTTATGTATCGTAATTTACATAAGACTTCGATAGAACTTGTTGGCACTTTCCGTAGCACTAGACCACTACGGATAAAAATTTGTCGTATTCGAGATCCCGTTCGAGAACCGTAATGCAATTTTTCCCAAATTGTTCGACAGATTACTTTGATCGACAAAAAAGTTCTCGAACGGGAGCCGAACGGAAACTCGAAGATGAGGCATAATGCAAATGTGCCGTTCGAGTCGGAAATTCTCGAACGTTCGAGTCTCGTAATAGGCCCTAAAAATCGAAGCTTATTCACAAGCTCGACTATTCAAACCATTTTCAGATAAAATGTTAAAATTTTATCATCTTGAAAACTTGAAATCATTCGATGCCATAACAGGGCACGATTCACTGAAAGAAATCAAAGCAGTTATTGATACAACACCAATGATGAATTAATCATTAACGGTACAAATGTAATACCCCTACACCAATATGAATTACAGGAAGTAAATAAAATAAATATCCGCGATAGTCATCTCAACCAAAACGAAAAAATACAGCTACATAACCTATTACAGGAATATCAGGATCTTTTGAACCACCTGATTCTAAATTACCTTTTACGTCACAAGTAAAAGCTACCATAAGGACAAAAAATGAACCGCCAATCTACAGTAAAACTTATCCTTATCCCCAAGCACTTAAAGGTGAAATTAACAGGCAAATTGAAAATCTCCTAATTGATGAAATTATCAGACCTCCAAATCCCCATACAATGCCCCAGTGTGGATTGTTCCAAAAAAAAACTGGACGCTGCAAATGAAAAAAAATATAGACTTGTCGTAGACTACAGAAAATTAAATACTCAACCAATAAGTGATAAATATCCTATTCCGGATCCATCTACTGTTTAAGCCTTGATCTAGCATCCATCCGGGAGGTCCGCGACAGCCGAGCGGTAGCGCCGGTTAGAAAATCGGCCCATGAGCGTTGGGGCTCACCACCTCGACGGGGTTCGAATCCCAACCGAGACCGGACCCTCCCCTGTACGAGAGGACTGACTATCCAAGTACAACAGGGAATCAAGTCTCGTAAGCCCTTAACGGGCAGGTATGACCAAGAGGTCGTTACGCCAAGAAGAAGAAGATCTAGCATCAGGATTTCATCAAGTACCCATGTCGGAGAACGACATCGAAAAAACTGCATTTTCGATAAACAACGGAAAATATGAATTCGTACGCATGCCCTTTGGATTACAAAATGCACCCTCCATATTCTAACGCGTCATGGACAACACTTTGAGAGAACACATCCGAAAAATATGTCACGTTTACATCATCGATGTAAACACATAATCATTTTTAGTGAAACAATTGAAGAACATCTGCATAACTTGAAAATTGTCTTAGACACATTGCGAGCCGCAAATTTCAAAATACAGCCAGACAAATCCGAATTCTTAAAAACAGAAGTAGAATTCCTCGGATTCATTGTCTCAAGTGAAGGACTTAAGCCAAACATAAAAAAAGTTGAAGCCATAAAAAAATTCCAAGAACCACAGAACCTTAAAGAACTGAGAAGATTTTTAGGGCTGTCAGGTTATTACCGCAGGTTTATTAAAAACTATGCACACTTGGCAAAACCCATCACAAAACTCCTAAGAGGGGAGGATGGCCATCGCAAAATTTCAAAAAACGAATCAAAAAAAATGTTCCTATTAAATTTGATCAAAATGCAAAGAACGCATTCCAAACCTTGAAAGACGTAATATCTTCTAATGATGTTTTAGTTTTTCCAGATTTCCAGAAGCCATTTGAACTGACAACAGATGCATCAGATAAAGCACTAGGAGCTGTGCTTTCACAAAAATGCCACGACGGAGATAGACCAATAACCTTCATTTCCCGAACTCTTTCCCAAACTGAGGAAAATTATACAACAAACTAAAAGGAGATGCTTGCAATCGTGTGGGCACTACATACACTGAGAAATTTCATATACGGAGCAAAAATTAATATCCATACTGATCATCAACCATTAACACTTTCTTTATCACCGCAGAACAACAACGCAAAGTTGAAAAGATGGAAATCATTCATAGAGGAAGACGATTACCAGTTATGTACCAACCAAGACGATCGAACGTCGTAGCCGACGCCCTATCCAGAATACAAATTAACTCACTAACACCAACCCAGCACTCAGCTGATGAAGACGATAATTCATATATCCCTTCAACAGAAGCACGCAAACAGCAATAATAAGCCCTTTACCCAAATTTAAAAGGCATATTTTCATTGAACCAAATTTTACTACAGATTTTATCAAGCATAAATTCAAAAAAGTTATTAATCCAAACGTAATTAATGGAATTCATACAGATGAACAAACAATGGGAATTATCCTAGAAGTCTATAAAAATCTTTACAATCCAAAAACATTTAAAGCTAGATTTTCTCAAATACAAGTCGAAGATCTTTGCGACGTAGAAAAACAAATTGAAGAGATTAAAAATATCCATAATTTTGCACACAGAAACGCTAAGGAAAATTCATAAAAATTCTACTTCCCCGGAATGCATACACCTGCTCAATTGCGGCTTACAAGCATATAGTGGCGAGAACCAATCGCTGAGGGGAATCATGGAAGCGAATTGTGGCGGCTGCTAACCGGTAGCAAATTTGCGCTTGTCTGGCAACCTTGCAATGGCGGCGCTGTTCACCGCACATTCAAATGTGTTACACAAATGACCGTTAGACGTCGTGCTAAACAATTAATGGAGCGCGTTGAAAGGAAAAAACATATTCAGTTTTTGACATAATAGTTTTTGCGTAACAACTAATTACGAAATTTCTTTTAAACGTACTTCTTTATAACTTTAACACGACATCTATCTTCATAAAATGAATCTAAGAAAATAAGGAAAAAATATCAATACACTCTTTAAAATTCTTTTAACTATCGTTACAGAGTGATTACAACCCTGTTGATCAAGCTTATAGTAGCAGATATAAGCATATATGATTTAAGTAATAATCCCTTAGCTATAATACCAATAAGTAAAGCTAAAGTTCAAATCGGATATGTAAGGACGATGCATCCAATCGATTTATCATACATAGAAGAAGCAGTATAATAGTATAGTTTGATTAATATAAAAGCTAGAACGCCTTTAAGGAAACCTTTAGAAAGATTATACCGTTTACAAACAGAGAAAAACGATGGGACACGATCGGAAAAGTTTGGAAGTGGATCGCAGGAAATCCAGACGCCGACGACCTACACATCATTAACTCAACGATAAACTCACTAATAGCTAAAAGCAACAAACAAGTAGTTATCAACCAAGGTTTAAATGAACGACTCTAACAAATAACCGAAGTCGCCAACAAGGTTATCAACATCGAAAATCAACGATACGTAACGCACCTGACAGAGATTCGTCAATTAATCCTGTTATCAAACATGCACATGCTACAAGAAAAATTAGAATTAATTGAAGATGCCATCATACATGCCTTCAATAGTTTTAGCCACCTGTTTGACTACAACGTCTCCATCCCTGCCTTTCGTTCGCGCCTTAACAACTCTCTCTTGTAATCTATCCCTCTCCTCCTCTCGTGATCTGTCTCGTTGTTTTAAGTTTAACTATAGATTTAAGAAACTTTGTATAGCCCGCGTGGCAAAAATTGTGTGAAAATAAATGAAATGAAATACTCGCGAAACACGGGATTCCAAGCAGCAAGCTACTATCCCTAGATGATCTAAACTCCATAGCCCAATTCCTAGAGAGTAACAACATTACTTACCGTACTCCAGAGGAATTGCTAGGGTAATCAACTGCGCAAGTTCCTGTAAATCAAATGCATATTATCTACATACTGAAGTTCCCCAAAGTAACCACACAAATGTACGAATACGAATACATTGACTCCATAATCCAGCACGAGAGACGGATTATCGTAAAACAAAATTTCATAATACAAAATCGAACGCATGTATTCGAAATTAAGAAAAGATGCTAAGAGCAGGAAAATTTCCACATATGCCTACAAGTAAATCTGCAACAACCCACCAAATGCATAGAAAAACTCGTGAAACGAGAAGACGACGAATGTCAATACGAAAAAAATTACATCCCCTAGTGGGACAAGGCCTCTCTCCGAAGAGAGTTTTCGGTGACCGAAAGACGGTATATTATAGATAGATAATATATACAGATAGACGGTATATTATAGATATAGATCGGTGGTCAGCCGTTCGTAATACCGGGGGGTGCCAGACACGAGATTCGATCCCACACCTGTGGCGTGGAATTTCCTCGCGCTACCACTGCGCCATGGGCACCCCCACTCGAAAGGATTGGTGAAACGCATTAATGACGCTAATATTCTCATTCATGATGCCATCGCAGAAGTATCATCAAATTGCAGTAATGCAAGCCAAGTATTGAACGGGTCATACTTGATACAATTTGAAAATTGCAACATAATCATCAACGGAAAAATTTATTCAAACAATGAAGCCATCATTCGCGGTAAACCATACCACTCGACAGCGGGAATAAAAGTCAATATAAGCGAAATTGAAGACAGACCACCGATAGAATATCTAAACAATCTTACGTTGCAACATCGAGAAACGCTACATAGTATAAATCTACAAAACAATTCCATCAAATGGAAAATTCATGCATTCAGAGGAACTTTCATGTTACTATTCATATGCGCAACCGTAATCTGCTTATTTTTCAACAGAAGGAGAATGGTAAAAGTAAACATAAACCAAGAACCGCAACGCGGAGAAACATTCGTAAGCAGACCAACATCATTCCACGCAGCAACAAGACTTTGAGGACAAAGTCATTTAAGAAGGGAGGAGTCAAGACAACGCCAGCGCATACATTGTGGACAACGCCATCGCATACATTGTGGACAACGCCAGAGCATACATTGTGAGTCAGCATTCGATCATCCCGACGCGGCCCCCGGACCACAACATTATGCTGAGTTGCAGCTTCCCATAGCAACGCGAACCGCCCGCATTATGCTGAGTTGCAGATTCCCGCAGCGCGTCGGACCACCTAGAATCAGAAGACCGTGAACCAACGATCCAGATCGCGAACCGATCATCAGTTGGTATCCAGCATCCGAAACCGATAGTTGGGTATTAACCCGCACATATGTTGTAGGAAATAAAGTTTAAGTTTTTTTAAAACTCAAACACCAGCAGCAGTGCGTTAACTATCGCCTTCTTTGACGATGGTGCGACGGGAACGTTCATCGACCACCAGCTTCTCAGCCAGTTGAGAATAAAGGGTATCCCACGTCCTCTTTGTGTGTCCTGGACGAGAAACCATACCAGGGATGAAAAAGACTCAGTACAGCTTTCCCTAGGGATTTCAGGCTCTAGACAGGGCAGTCAAGTGTACAATTTGGAGAAGGTACACTCAATGCGTACTTTGCAGCTTCCGTGTCAAACGGTTAACCCAGGAAAGTTGGTGGAGTCCATCTGAGCAACGTGCCACTAGACGCTTACTCCGGACGACCAAGCATACTAATAGGAATGGACAGCTGGCACCTTGGACACCCATTGCGTAGTAAGTAACCATCCGATGGAGGCCCCGTGGTTTCCAAAACACGCCTCGGGTGGGTGTATATGGATCGGGTGAAACAACCTCGGCCAGCCTCGGCAATGTATTCCATGGCGTACATGTATGCCATTATTGGGACGAGGGCAAACTCGATAAGGCCCTACGCGATTTCTTCACATTAGATTCACTGGGCATCCAAGCCAATGGTAAATACCTGTTGTCGAAGGAAGAAGAACGTGCTTTAGAAATCCTTAATGCGGGGGTACAATTGAAAGAGCGACGATACGAAGCCCCCTTACTGTGGCGATATGAATCAGTCAAATTGCCTTGCAGCAAAACCATGGCCCTTAAACGACACGCTTGCCTGATGAAAAGACTAGCAGGAGACAAGGAGTTAGCCGAGGCTATGACGTTGAAGATATGTGAGTACGAGAAAAAGGGTTAAATTCGAAAGATGTCCCCCGAAGAATGTGAGGAAACCTCACCAAATGATTGGTACTTGCCAATCTTTCCAGTAGTAAACCCGAACAAGCCCGGAAAGTTAAGAGTCGTGTTCGACGCCGCCGCAAAGGTGAATAACACAAGCCTGAGTTCGGCACTCCTAACTGGGCCCGACCAACTGGTGAGCCTCCTAATGGTTCTGCATAAGTTTCGAGAGGGCCGGGTGGCGCTAACAGGAGAAATACGGGAAATGTTTTTCCAAATAGCCATGAGAAAAGCTGATCAACGCAGCCAGATGTTTTTCTGGGAGCCTAACTGGAAAAAGGACGGAAAGCCGCAACAATATTTGCAACAAGTTATGTCATTCGGGCGGCGTGTTCGCCAAGTACGGCTCACTACGTGAAAAACATAAACGCAGACCTGTAGCATGCTTATGCTATACAGCCTTAAAATGATGACAATGTCACAAGAAGAACCGGAACGATTCAAACCGAACATACTTTGTATCACAATGTCAATTCAACCATACTCGAACCAACTGACCTATATATTCGAAGACGAAACGCAAGCAGATTTTGGCCAATGCATCGAAACCAAAACAGCGCAACTCGCAAGCGCATCGCGACGCGTAAAGGCACAGTCACGCGAAAACAATAACAAACAGCGTGACCACCGCGAACGCTTCAAGCGGAAGAACTTTGAATAACATAAACACGAAATCGAGCGCATAACGATGCGACAAGAAAGATACATTCTTCAGACAAGATAGGAAAACCATTTATTAAAATTCAGAGGGCAGGAACACAAAGTAGGAAGTTAAACTTTCACCAACGTTACGTAAATAAGGAACAACAGAACTAACCAATCAGAAGACGAAATGATGTCAACTAACCCCATTGTACCAACGTAGTAATAATGAGTATAAAATAAAGAGATACGACAAATGACAGTGCAGTCGAGAAGTAGAGCACTGAAGAGTCAGAGTCGGAGTTAGACTCGGAGGACGTTTGTCGCGTATAAACGAACAGACGAGTCTAAGTTTATTTTCCTGACTGATCCAGCAGTAGCAGCTCACTCCTCACTCTGGGCGGCCTTCTCCCATCGTTTTCCACGTCTACCACAGACCGTTTTCAACATCAATTCCCCAAGGCAGCGAGTTGTATCAAGTTTAAACATTACGTAGATGACTTACTTGCCAGCGTAGACAGCCGAAGAAGTCATTCAGGTAGCGTGTAACGTCCGCCATATTCACGCTCAAGGGGGGTTTGAAATAAGAAACTGGCTGTCGAATTCAGCTGTTCTAATGGAGCAGATGCAAGGAAACACGGATACGGCACGAAGTCTGGCCATCAGAACAGAACCCTCACTTGAAAAAGTGCTTGGCATGTGGTGGGACACCACTTTAGACTGTTTTACTTTCAAGGTTGGAACGAAGCACGATGAGAAGCTAAAGCGAGGAGATCGGCTACCAACTAAGAAGGAAATGCTAAGTGTCTTAATGACAATTTACGACCCAATGGGCCTCCAGGCCAATATACTTATGCTTTTGAAGATAATAGTACGAGAAGCTTGGCGAGCAAAGTGCGACTGGAATGAACAAATCCCGGAAAAAATATCCCACAGATGGCTCCAGTGGTTATCGGTTCTGCACAACGTAAGCAGCGTCAGTATCGCGCGTTGCTATCGAACAAGGACAAGTGGTGGAAGTTCGGACGTGTTTTGTGATGCGAGTGAGAGCGGTGCCGCAGCCGTAGCTTACCTTCGTTTCGAGGAAATGGGCGTTATCGAATGAGCGTTAGTCGACTCGAAAACGAAGGTGGCCCCCCTGAAATTTATGTTCATTGCTAGATTGGAGCTTCAAGCAGCTGTAATAGGGGCTCGTCTTGCCGGAACCATAAAGGAATCTCACCGCCTAATGATAGAGAAGCAGTTCTTCTGGACAGATTCTAGGAATGTTATGAGCTGGATTCAATCTGATCATCGTCGATATAGCCAGTTTGTGGCATTCCGAGTAAGTAACATCTTAGACGTCTCCGAAATCAGCGATTGGAACTGGATATCAACGAAGGACAACGTGGCAGATGAAGCAACCATATGGCATCAAATACCTGTACTAGATATGTCCAGCCGCTGGTTCCAAGGGCCAAGATTCCTTTGGAGTAGTCAAACCGACTGGCCTACCGAGTGCGATAGTCCCGGTGAAACGTTAGAAGAAGCCCGTCTCCACTTGCTACACCCGTAAGAGCCCGTAAGAGTTGAAAGATTCTCCAATTGGTGGAGACTATTAAGGACAGTTGCCTACGTGCACAGATACATTGAAAACTTGAAGAAAACGGCAGCGCAGAATATGAAAGTGAGTGGCCCCCTAACGCACTCACGATCGAACGGACGATTTACCTAAAAATTCAACAAGATGCGTATCCGGAGGAGCTCTGTGTATTAAAGGGCACCGACGTTGGCCCTTCTTGGGAAACTTCACTTCCGAAGTCAAGTCCATTGTACAAGCTCTCTCCGTATTTAGATGAACAAGGCACCATACGCATGAAAAGCCGTATCACAAACTGTGAATGGGTTGAAGAGTCTGCTAAGCGTCCTATTATTCTACCGCGACAACACTACGCGACTGAACTAATCCTTGCTTCATACCACAGAAAATATGGCCACATGAATCATCAGACCGCGCTCAACGAAATCCGACAGAAGTACTGCATCCCTCGCTTGAAAAGTACATATGAACGAGTCCGTAGAAATTGCCAACTCTGTAAAGTGCGCCGCGCAACACCACAAGCACCTTCGATGGGAGATCTACCGCAAGCCCGGCTAGCGGCATACCAAAGACCCTTCACACACACCGGAATTGATTATTTTGGTCCCATGCTAGTGACCGTCGGCCGGCACTCAAAAAAACGTTGGGGAGTGTTGCTGACGTGCCTAACGACTAGAGCGATACACGTTGAAGTCGCCCATTCGTTGAACACCGACTCCTGTATACTCGCCATTCGGAACTTTACAACGAAGATAGGTCAGCCGGTGGAATTTATAAGCGATCGGGGCACGAATTTCGTCGGCGCTGCGCGAGAACTTCGAGAAGCATTAGAGTCACTAGACCAATCGCAGCTGATGACCGAGTTCGTGCAACCTAACACTACATAGACCTTCAACCCACCAGCTGCTCCTCATTTTGGTGGCTCGTGGGAAAGATTAGTACAATCGGTAAAAAAGACACTATCAGCCATCGCTCCCCCCCCCCGCCAGCCCTGATGAAATCCTTACATCGCAATTAAGTGAAGTCGAATTCATCGTAAATTCAAGGCCGCTGACAGATGTCCCTCTTGATAACGATTCTGATTTTCTTCTTACCCCAAATCACTTTTTACTAAGGAGCTCAGTCCAAACCACAGGGTCCAAACCACCGATCGCACTAGACGACAACCCAAAAATGCTACAATCCTGGAAGTCATCCCAACAGCAACGGGCCGCCGGTCTGAATTGTAGTTCGGAACCCTGTAGCGGGCAATGTGAGGCGGGCAAAACATACGGAGCGGGGAAAGGAGGGGGATAACGGACAAAAAGGGATAGCTAGCGCCCGAGAGATTGATCCGAGGAGATCGCGATAAGCGATAAGGACTGATGAGGCAGTTGCGAACAAGAATCATAAGAATAAAGACTGGGTTTTTTTTAACTCCATTGTCAAAAGTAAGACGTGTTAAAATTCGGTTTAATTCTAAAATCTTTGCACTCGCAACTCACGTTGAGTAGCTTCAACAACCGGACCAGTCATTTTGACTGGTCAGGTACTTTTTCAATCAAATTTATTTCTAAGGCTGAACAATTGTACCAAATGTTAATGCATAACTTGCACACAACCAATGAAATGTTCATTTTTATGTATTCAAAAATAATTTTTTTTTTTTAATAATTTGCGCTTAAGTTTCAAGCGTAAAAACCGCGGTAGTTCTAGTGTAAATAGAACATTTGTTTTATTTGTTCGATACGTCGTTACCATTTCGATTGTTCGTTCGTAACCGATTAATATCGGCCTCATTCTTCTTTGGAATGCTCGTGTAATTGCTCGTTGCCATGGCTAGTTGCTATGCTCGTGAACGTACTCGCGGCTAAACTCGGTGACAACAGCTAGTTTTAGGTAAAAAGCGTCAGTTATCCAAGTGTTAAAACGGAGAAAAATAAAAAAGAATTTATTCCCGTATCAATGTAATGTATCAACCCGGCACTATTTTCCAGCGTTGACGGTAATGGGCGTCTGAACGTGTGGAATCTCAATCAAAACACAGATGTCCCGGTAGAGTCGGTGGTAGTAGACGGGCAGCCGGCACTTAACCGCGTCTTCTGGACACCATGCAGCAGACATGTCATGGTTGGTGCCGAAACTGGTCATATCTACATGTACGACCTAGCAAACAGAGTCGCCAACCCGCGCATCGATGAATGGAACAAGCTTGACGCTGTGCTGTATGATTTAAGAATGTACCAGACAAACAAGCTCGATTAGTTCGACTCAGTATCCCAATATGATGGCCATAATACTTCGCAGATCTCGTACCGAAGGCCGTTTCTTCATTTGACGATCATTATTGGTGTTTGCTGGGTTTCTACACTTCACGGGCAGTTGCAGAAATTCGAGTGAAAATACTTTCGAAGCGTAAGTACAGTTTGTTGCACCATGAAAAACGGGATGGTGATTGCGTAGGAAAGTAGCATTGGCGTTACAAATATCATCTCAGCTTGGACGAAATATTTTCTCACAAAATACTGTACAGCTGCTATCGTGAATGCTTATCGAGGTGAGGATTTCCTGTCCGAACTCCTATGAAGGGGCTCGTCCTTTAGGACCGGCTATAAAAGCCATATGTCCACCCGCCGTCCACGGGAGGGATAATTCCTTCCGTTGTCAGGACACAAGAACTCGTGGTCCGCTTGATTGACTCAAGCAGTACGAGATGTGCGGCAGCTAGGATTTTTCTGACCTGAGCTCCAGCTCGGCGTGACCACGCGGTCGTGCCGTAACCTTACTTTTCCGCTAACCCTTTCAGGAAACTTGTGCACTGCTAACCTCCGCTCTGATTCACTACCGAACTGGAACTGATCTGGCACAATTGAAAACTATTTTTGGCAACACAACACGCGTTATTATCTTCGAGTTCCAGATTCCAAATGGCGTTGCAATGCCGAATGACAGATGAACTAGTGTTGGCAGAATCGGGATTCGGAAGATTCGAAGATTCGATCCCTAGACGGATTCCAAAGATTCGAATCCCATTTGACGGATTCTAAAGATTCGAATTGCTGTAAACATTCTATTCACTTTCTGCCATTAGTTTTTGCACTGGTATGCACTTTCGAAAAATAAACACTTCATACAAATCGAAAATGTATTCTCCATTAAAATTTGTTAAACTTCAATTTGTTATACATTCATATATGTATGTAATAAAATATAATATCTATAAAAGACATGTAAACACTTTCAATAGACTAAACTGAACCCAATGTGATGGAATGGTCTAGGCTTGAGTTATAAATAGTTGCAATATCGTTCCGATGCCTCCCTTTTCGTGCAGGCCAAAGAAGCCACTTTGCCACAATTTTCCAAATCTCGGTGCAAATTTGACCACCAACGCCGTAGTATATCGACGGACGGGATACAAATCCTGATCTTACGGTAGGTGATCACATTTGATACTCTTTTCCTTCTTCCTCGGATGGGAAATGTGATAGAAGGGATCGTTCGACGGTCCAATTGGCGGATATGTCCACGTACTACGATGGCCATAATACTTCGCAGATCTCGTACCGAAGGCCGTTTCTTCATTTGACGATCATTATTGGTGTTTGCTAGGTTTCTACACTTCACGGGCAGTTGCAGAAATTCGAGTGAAAATACTTTCGAAGCTTAAGTACAGTTTGTTGCACCATGAAAAACGGGATGGTGATTGCGTAGGAAAGTAGCATTGGCGTTACAAATATCATCTCAGCTTGGACGAAATATTTTCTCACAAAATACTGTACAGCTGCTATCGTGAATGCTTATCGAGGTGAGGATTTCCTGTTTTGCAATAAAAAGGTTCCCAACAAACCGTCCGGGATTAACTTGTTAGTTATAGTTGTAGTTTGCTCTAGCTTTAAGTATGCACACAAATCAACACGTTCTGAGGTGAAAAAAGACATTACCATTTTCCAATCCCGTGATCTAACTCGTCTTGTTCGTACGCGATTACAATGCGAAATGAGAGCTACCTTAGTTACGGAATTCGATATTTTCCGACCAAACAAGAGATTAAAGCGCCTTTTGTGAGGTATTATTTGCATGCTAGCTACTATCTTGTTTTTCTCAGTCCAATCAATAACAGTTGGTTTACAACAGCATCCATTCGAAGTCTACATATTCTAAATGATGGTGTGAGGTTGCGAGGGATTCTTTTAGGTGACATCTGAAGCTAAGATTGCCTGTCGTTGAGCTGCTCGAAACATTCGGGTAACGCATACTCATAATACATAAACTTACCATACACTCACGAAAATGTTCAAACGGTCATTTTTGTTTTAAAACAGAATGGACAATGCATCTGTTTTCAACGAAGCGTGAACAATGCAGATAGACATCCTGGCCATTCGTTTCTCAAGTACACATAGTTTGACGAACGAAAAAATTAGGTTTTAATAACATGATTCAACAAGACATAAATAAGCTTAGTGAAACAGATTATATCGAGGAATCGCAAAGGACTAACCAAGTTGAAATTTTTGTTCAACATTTAGAAACAAACGTCTTGTTACCAAGATTTGAGCTTCAAATCGTGTACAAAGCAATCACAGTAACCACAATTGTTGCTGCACCAACGAGGTGCTCAACGGAAAAGACTCAAAAACAAAATAAAAACGGCCAGTTTGAACCCGAACGGAACTGCACCATAAAACCCAAGAACCTTATAACGCTGCCCCCTTGAGTCGAACCACAACATAGGAAAAAACCCACCATAAACTGTAACATCTCAGTACCCGGTATGATCGTAGGTCCAAATAAAACCTTTCGAAAAGGACACGACGTACCGGAAACGAGATGCCTAGAATAATAGATAACAAACGCATAGGACAATTTCGCATCAGTTTAGGGTAGATCAGAAACAATAATTATCGATCGGCGCCACGAAACGAACCCGACATGTAAATTCTCGTTACCTCTCGCGATCCGGAACCCAAATAAACAAGAAAGCAGGCAAAGGGCACGGCGCGCCGGTAACAGAATATTTTAGGCGATACAACGCATAAAAAAGTGGGTAGAATATTCAGGGAAAAACCGATCGGTAAAAAACCCAAAAAAGGATCACCGATCCTTTTCACCACGCACATACATTTAAGTAATCCGAACTTTGTACATACACAAATACCATGAAGAAATTCTGGTATATAAACAGAAACAAATCATAGAATAAATGAGTGTTAAGTTGAAACTCAGACGATTCACTTCGTAGGTTATTTTGACCGCTACACTCGCTGGTATTCTGCCACTGAAAGAAAGTTCGGAACGATCAACTCTCCCCATCTGTTGCATAGGCCTCCGTCATAAGCTTGAGGCAACTAGCTTGATGGTAATAGAGAGTCAGAGACTTCGACAATTTTGTCCCCCGGTAGATATCAGTAATCCTTCCCCTACTTTTCTTTAAAAACCGTTACCACGCGGGATAGCAAGCTAGGAGGTCTACCTTCGCGGGGCCTGTTTGCTAGAACGCGCCGTAACATTGGTGGCTCCAGAGAGGATCATTCACGAAATTTTCCTCAAAACGATTAGATTCTTGCTTGGGTAACCCGGACCAAGAAGAATAACATCAGCAAAAAACTCCGTCGAACATAAAAAGAGTGAAGCTAAGGCATCGGGAAAAAACCCAGTAGCTTGACTACGCCGTTACAAAAGCCACTCAAGTAAAATGTCGGTAGACCCCAAGATGGCACGACGATCAACGAAGTATTTTGTGGATAATAAGAACGGGAATTGTCGGCTTTGCGACAAACCCGATTCAACCAATACGCACATGGTGGGACGAGTGCGACCGTTGGTTTCATTTGACTTGCGCAAAGTTAACGAAGTTGCCTACAGCAGAAGAAGAATTTATGTGCATCAAGTGCAACGCCGACCGAGCCAAAGCGGTACCCTTACCACAAGATGAAGCAGGACCGTCCAAAGAAACTAAACCTAAACCCGCTGAACCGCCAATTACCACAATAGCCGACCTGGTAGCAGCATTGAACGTTGGTAATACGGTCACCACCAACCACTTGCTTCGAATGTCGCTCAACGACCTGCCCCATTTCGATGGCAATCCGAGAGATTGGCCGGCATTTGACAAGGCCTTCAAGGAAACCACAGAGGCAGCTGGATTCAACGACTTAGAAAATATGAATCGACAACAGAAATGCCTGAAAGGTGACGCCCTGAGAAACGTCAAGGCTCTTTTCTTCGATCCGGGGAATGTCAACATCATAATCGAACGCTTAAGAACTCTCTTTGGTAGATCAGAGCAAGTCTACCAAGAACTCTTAAGAGAAGTTCAAAGGAAGGCGGATCCGAACCGGATACCAGACTTTAGCCTCGCACTGGAGAATCTAGTGGCCAACATACAAACACTTAACAAACCATCCTACCTTAGCGACCACCGGCTCATCAACGAGCTGGCCAGCAAATTGCCACAAGACAAGCAGCTCCAGTGGCTTAGAAGGACGGACGAACTAGAAGCACAGGGAGAGATGCCGACACTACTACACTTTAGCGCCTGGCTGGCAAACATCGCAAGTAACCTTCGTCGACTACCCAAGGCAGTCGAAAAAAGACCATTGAATTTGCACGAATCAACAAAGCCAGAAAGGAAAGCATGTACAAAACAAGAACGCAGCATTAAACAGCAGAAGGAACGAAAAACATGCCCAAACTGCAACGGTGGTCACAACATTCTAAATTGTGACCAATTTAAAGACAAGACGCCTTCAGAAAGATATGAAATAATAAAAAGAGAGAAACTCTGCTCGAGCTGCCTTCGATCCAACGGGCACGAAGAAAGCACATGTTGGTTTGCCAGAGAATGCGGTATCAACGGGTGCAAAGAAAAACATCACCGTATGATACACCTCACGACCGTGCAGAATGTACCAACAAACTACCACGACATCGGCCAGAGTCCAACAAACGTATACGTTGGCGTTCATGTTGAAGTAGAACCAGAGCTTCAGAGAAAACAACCTACGTTCAAAAGGCGAGAAAGTGAAAAGTCAGAGAAGACCGCTATGCCTCAAGAAATCATTATGAGTAAAAACTTCAGAAAAAGGGAAGCATGCAACGCAACAGCAGAACGTCTCCAAGAGAATCAAACTAAGGACGACCCACGTATTAATGAAAAGAAAAAGAAACAAAAAGATTATGAAAGTCATGCAACACGATTCGAGGACTTCATCAAAACATCTGTCTCGAGATTCAAAATGGATAGTGCCGAAATGTTAGATGCAATGGACAAGTTCTTGCTCACTTATCTAACTACGCCGAATCGACCACATGAATTCTCATCGGTAGCAGACAACCAGATAAAGAGCATACAGCATTCACCGCAGGCTATCCCATCAAGTATAGCATCTAGCAGAGCTTCAGTATGTACAACTAGGCACAATGTTCAGCGAAAAGACTTTTCGACTGCGCAACTCAACAATCTGCACTGCGCAGCCCAACTGAAGGATGAACCCGCCAACGCCACAAGACAACCAAGCAGTGAAGACAAATGCAAGACGACCATCAAATGTCTTGATGAACCATCCAGCAACGTATCAATTATCAAAACACACGTCGCTCCGGGTGGACAAGTACAATCGGTGGAGGTTAAAACAGCCAGCACCACCCTCAAAAGCCCAGCCGTCGAAGTAGCAGTTGTGGATTTAGAACAAAAAGAGCACATACTTCTACACTCTATACCTACCCCGACACCTCTGTGTGAAGAATCGTCAGCCAAGAAGAAAGTAGAACGAATCGCACCATGCAACTGGGCCCAAAAATTGCTCCTGACACTACTAGTACTCAGCGTCGGGATCACGGCAGCCGTCAACATCAAGCCGGCGAACGAAGGCGGAATCCTGTTTAATCATCTAGGCAGCTGCTTAGTTCAACGAGGAATTATACAAAGACGCATCCCTTTGGACATCTCGCCCAGAATCGACATAGGCCAAATACACCAACTCCGCTTCGATCTGCGATCAGTGTACTAAAAATTCGCCAGCAAGAACCAACTACCGGACGACACACTGAAGGAGGCCGTCGCGATGGTAAGTGTACAAAGCAGAGCTGCAGAAAGAGAAATACGCTTTACATCGCGAGTAAAAAGAGTCGGAGGCATCTTAGGGTTTTTAAAAGATTTGTTGGTAGGTGGAAATGACGTGGAAAAAGAAATTGATGAAATGCAATCGGCAGAAGAAATCAAATACAAAAGAATATTAAGCACTATCACAACGGTGAATGAAAAATCTAAAGAATTAGAACAGAAATTCAAAGACAAAAGCGATAATTTGTTATCAAACATAATGCAAGCTAATTCAGAACAACAAGATATCTCCACAAAGTTACACATTGTAGAGCTAATCTTGCTAGCTCATCAAGTAATCGATAACATTTCTGAAAAATATAGGATGCTTAGAACCAGTCCAATTCAAGAAGAAGAACTAAAAAGACTATACAACCAAATAGAGAAAGAATTACCAGAAACCGTTCGGATAATTCGAACACATCCTTCATTCTCCATTGAAGAAAGAGAGCAATCACTGGCTATCATATTAAAGACAATTTTGGTGGAAACGATTCCCTTCGAGGTATTCCAAGCCTATCCCGTTCCAGACAGGGCAAGCAATTCGATCATAGAGATAGAAAAAACGAAAATAGCAGTGAATGATAATTGGGATCATTTCTATCCAACCCACTTAAGCGAATTGAATCAAACTCATTTCATTGTAAACCATCCAATAATTGAAAGGCGTATAGATTGCCTAGCAGAAAAATTACTTTCCGTAAACGAGTCAACGCAGTGTACAACAAGAAAGTTAGAAACACCATATGCGAAATTAATTCATATGAAAGAGGCAAACTCCGTGCTTTACTACACGGACAACATTGAAAGCATTAGATTACATTGCGGTAATACGAATATAACACTTGGCAACTGTGGAATTGGATGATAATTGCATAATAGAAACCGCTAATGAGACTGTAAAAGCCGATATGTCATTCAAGAAAACAACAAAAACCTACTTTAAGAAGCATAAAGAAATTCAAGAACCGGAAGTTGTCGAAAACACGGAAACAAAAGCCGTAATTGAAAACACGGAAATAAGTTTCACGATGCTCCACGTCACCGTGATCGGAATAATTGCAATAATCCTAGTTATAGTTAGCATCACGATAATAATGTACACGCAAAGAAAATGTACCGTTAAAAAGATAGAAGCGATTGAAGCAAAACAAGAAAAAAATGCAGAAACAGAAATGACCGAGTTCATTAACAAACCTCGATTCGGGCCAAAACTTAGAGGTAATTCACCGAGTTGAATTACGAGGGGGAGAATGTTGCTGCACCAACGAGGTGCTCAACGGAAAAGACTCAAAAACAAAATAAAAACGGCCAGTTTGAACCCGAACGGAACTGCACCATAAAACCCAAGAACCTTATAACGCTGCCCCCTTGAGTCGAACCACAACATAGGAAAAAACCCACCATAAACTGTAACATCTCAGTACCCGGTATGATCGTTGGTCCAAATAAAACCTTTCGAAAAGGACACGACGTACCGGAAACGAGATGCCTAGAATAATAGATAACAAACGCATAGGACAATTTCGCATCAGTTTAGGGTAGATCAGAAACAATAATTATCGATCGGCGCCACGAAACGAACCCGACATGTAAATTCTCGTTACCTCTCGCGATCCGGAACCCAAATAAACAAGAAAGCAGGCAAAGGGCACGGCGCGCCGGTAACAGAATATTTTAGGCGATACAACGCATAAAAAAGTGGGTAGAATATTCAGGGAAAAACCGATCGGTAAAAAACCCAAAAAAGGATCACCGATCCTTTTCACCACGCACATACATTTAAGTAATCCGAACTTTGTACATACACAAATACCATGAAGAAATTCTGGTATATAAACAGAAACAAATCATAGAATAAATGAGTGTTAAGTTGAAACTCAGACGATTCACTTCGTAGGTTATTTTGACCGCTACACTCGCTGGTATTCTGCCACTGAAAGAAAGTTCGGAACGATCAACTCTCCCCATCTGTTGCATAGGCCTCCGTCATAAGCTTGAGGCAACTAGCTTGATGGTAATAGAGAGTCAGAGACTTCGACAATTTTGTCTCCCGGCAGATATCAGTAATCCTTCCCCTACTTTTCTTTAAAAACCGTTACCACGCGGGATAGCAAGCTAGGAGGTCTACCTTCGCGGGGCCTGTTTGCTAGAACGCGCCGTAACAACAATCAACTTTCGTAGCTAGCGGCAATAGTAAATGAACTGTTCCTTTCCACTCAATTATCTTGTAATCTAGTTACAAAAGCACACACACGCATTAGAATGCACGGAACTAACATTATAAGCTTGTTTTATATCATAACAATGAATGTGTGCACCATTTCCCGTCACAAACTTAATTCACACACCGTTCTCCACTAGCACTTTTCCCGGCTTTGCACGGCTTTGCGGATGAAATTGAGCGGAAACCAAAGGTGACTTCTTTGACATCTGGCAAGCTGTCGCTCAATTCTTTTGAATAATAATAAATACACACATTGCATATATATGAGAACGAAAAGCCAATGGGCAAAATAACTAAGTGATGCCTCATTGTTTTGCTCGGTTTAAGCACAATTGTAGGAGTGTTGGCGTGCCTTAAAGTGAAACGCCAGTTAGAAGAAACAATCGCGCGGAATAAAATGTATGCTACTACCTATATGAAAAAGTACACAACTGATGCAGAGGTGCATACCAAAATTTGGGGAATGATTCATAAGTGCATAGCCGGTTACGGATTGGAAGAATCGTCAAAAATTACAAAATTATAGCGTGTTCAAAAGGGCGGTCAAAAAGATCACAAAGATGCATTCGGGCAACATTTAAAAGCAAATTAAGTTCAAGTAAAACGACAAAAAAGTCGTTGCACTGCTGAATTTGGAAAAAATCAATGCAACTTTCATCAGCTCTAACAATTGGCGCTAATGCCGTTTTACCTAACGTTCGACTTGCCAATTTTCAACTCAGCAGCATAATGTGTAATTTGTGCACTAATTTACTTGCATACTGCGAATCTAACTAGTGGGTATATTTACAGAGCCCCCTGAAATGAAAGCTGCTGAATGTCGAAAAAAAAAAGGTTCATGTATCATCTCAGTACGGCGATACTATACAATTGCAATTCGAAGCAAATCAAGCAACGGGATATTAAACTAGATCATAATTTTGGATAAATCCAGATGGCGGTCTCGAATAAGTTGACAATGATGAAAAATTTCCTATGTCTCAGCAAATAAAAGCGAATTAAGTGCATCATTGTTATAATAGCAACTTGAACAGGCGTTAAATACATGTTAACATCATACGAGTAATGTTCGACAAAACCATAGTCAAATGTTTATCAGCGTATCAAAGATTGATAAAAAAATAGAAAAAACAAATCTCACTCACCGTTTGTTTTCGCGATATTTGTTTTCATCGCTCCATGCGATATTTGTTTTGTTCATCCATGAACCTAAACATAACTGCATCACACTGACGGAAAATAAACACTTGTCCACGTTATACAGTTAAATAATCTAGAAAATAGAAATTCCTAACCTTTATTAAGATATACTAGTATACAATATGACTGTATAATACTTACATCACATTTCAGCACTGAAATACCTTATCATAAGGTAGGACAAAATAAACTGCCCAGAGAAACAAAACGTAGAAAATCCATATGAAAACCTATAAGCAAAAGTAAGATCACTAGACCAATATCACATCAAACCAATAAAAAACCAGAAGCTGAAACAGAAAAAAAAAACAAGTTTTGTTAGTATTTGTATTTAGAAGGCGATTTAAAAAAGGGAATAGGCGGATATGAACCATCAACTAGTTCGATCCTTTTACTGTAACAACCCTTTTTAGTCAGTAAGTCTGTGCTTGATCTAGATTTCAGATAACCTAATTATTCTACATCTTATAGCTGAGTAATACTGCAGCTTAGCAACTAATTCACAAATCACGGATAAAAAACTCTGAAACAAAGACAAACAATTGAAATGATGAAACCTTAAGACAAATGAAACCAAAATTTATCATAGTTTTATTTAGGAAGTTTTATCACAGCTGATACAAAGCAAAAACTGGTTAATTAGGCTTCAGAAAAAAAAATCAGACGGGCAAACATGGTGTACATGAAATACTTTTCTTTTGATATTATCAAAACTTTTTAACTTTTCTGCGGATATTATGCGCGTCGCATGGAAGTGAAACTAGGAAAACAAATCGCTCATAAAATATGACCTTTGTAACGAATCAGGCTAGTCACTTATCTAAGCACTTCAATGACAATTCAAACTTGCAAACTTAATCTCGGAAGCAGCAGAGTGCAACCATGCATGTTCTCTACAAGCTCTACGAATTGACCGTACAAAGTAATAATTTTCTTTGTCTTGATTACCCGCTGCTTTCCGATGCTTATACAATGATTAAAATTTACATACTGCTTTGAAAAGCACACTGACCATAATGAATGAATTTTCACTCTTCATTACTTTTCCAAATTTTCATTCCCTTTGATTTTCGCTGCTGCTACATGATTGAAGTGTTGCAAAAAGCATCAAGCCGTTCTATAATCGCGTAATACTTATGAAGTTCTTAATAGTTCTTTCATTTAACATCCTTACTAACGAACCGGGGTTCATTAGATTTGAAAAAAGAAATATTCTTGCAAAAATTAAATTTGTAATCCATTTTGGAGCAAATATTAAATTCCATGTGAATGAACCAAATTTAAAGTTAAACGATAAAAATTTAAAACAAAGAAAGTTATGTCTTTAAAATGCTTCACGATTTCTGCGTTTATCGTTTAATGATTGAAATGATGTTCATACGAGAGTTCAGATTCTTGATCAAATCATCTATGTCACTAAAATGCTTTACGATTTCTGTGTTTAACGTTTAATTATAGAAATGATTTTCATACGAAATAGTTCAGATTCTTCATCACAGTACACCTTTGCTTTAACCTTCGTGTCGCGCAAAGCATCGATCAAAATGTTGCTTGCTATCGTTTCTTTGGTAAGAAATTAAATGTCTAAAAAATACAGATAAGAACGAAAAATCATTCCATAAAGTATACCGTCAGGTTAAAGAATCTGAATGAGCCCTGGGGGGTATCGGCGCTTGGGCCACGATTTGTCAAGCTGGGAGAAGAGTCCCAAGTTTATCAAAAAGAATTGATTTTCACAGTCCGCAGTTAGCTTGACCGCCCGGATCCAGACGCCTTCGTAATTTACCAAACATCCATAGTTATGTTCGGACTCTCCTAAGTATTCGTTACGATCCAACTGGCCGTACTCTTGGCACTCCCGCATCATGTTGGGGAAAGCAGCCTCGGAATTGGCCAAGATTGCTCCAACCTGATGGCTGGTGGCAAACTCGGACGCTTCCACTATGACGAGCTCTTGTTCCTCGTGCTATTGAATGTCCGACCGGAGGGAAGCTTTATCGAACTAAAATAGCAAGCGACTCGTATTACCACGATGCATACCTTTAATTTTGTTTCACTTAAACAACATTCGTTCATGAAAGGGCCAGTTGTCCATTGGTTCTCAAGAAAACACGCATGGATCGTCCGCCAATGCCCTCTTCGCATTCATGGTAGAACTGTGAATTCCGCGTAAATCATTTGTAGTATCAACCGAGTAAGGTTAGCCGCATCGATCAACGATCTTACCTCGCTTCCATGTATTTCACCGTTCACAACGTCAGGGTTACACCTGGTACGTTGGTCCGAATGTTTGCAGCCACTATATTGTTTCAATCAATGAAGCACGTGGGATCTGGCACAATTGAAAACTATTTTCGGCAACACAACACGCGTTATTATCTTCGAGTTCCAGATTCCAAATGGCGTTGCAATGCCGAATGACAGATGAACTAGTGTTGGCAGAATCGGGATTCGGAAGATTCGAAGATTCGATCCCTAGACGGATTCCAAAGATTCGAATCCCATTTGACGGATTCTAAAGATTCGAATTGCTGTAAACATTCTATTCACTTTCTGCCATTAGTTTTTGCACTGGTATGCACTTTCGAAAAATAAACACTTCATACAAATCGAAAATGTATTCTCCATTAAAATTTGTTAAACTTCAATTTGTTATACATTCATATATGTATGTAATAAAATATAATATCTATAAAAGACATGTAAACACTTTCAATAGACTAAACTGAACCCAATGTGATGGAATGGTCTAGGCTTGAGTTATAAATAGTTGCAATATCGTTCCGATGCCTCCCTTTTCGTGCAGGCCAAAGAAGCCACTTTGCCACAATTTTCCAAATCTCGGTGCAAATTTGACCACCAACGCCGTAGTATATCGACGGACGGGATACAAATCCTGATCTTACGGTAGGTGATCACATTTGATACTCTTTTCCTTCTTCCTCGGATGGGAAATGTGATAGAAGGGATCGTTCGACGGTCCAATTGGCGGATATGTCCACGTACTACGATGGCCATAATACTTCGCAGATCTCGTACCGAAGGCCGTTTCTTCATTTGACGATCATTATTGGTGTTTGCTAGGTTTCTACACTTCACGGGCAGTTGCAGAAATTCGAGTGAAAATACTTTCGAAGCTTAAGTACAGTTTGTTGCACCATGAAAAACGGGATGGTGATTGCGTAGGAAAGTAGCATTGGCGTTACAAATATCATCTCAGCTTGGACGAAATATTTTCTCACAAAATACTGTACAGCTGCTATCGTGAATGCTTATCGAGGTGAGGATTTCCTGTTTTGCAATAAAAAGGTTCCCAACAAACCGTCCGGGATTAACTTGTTAGTTATAGTTGTAGTTTGCTCTAGCTTTAAGTATGCACACAAATCAACACGTTCTGAGGTGAAAAAAGACATTACCATTTTCCAATCCCGTGATCTAACTCGTCTTGTTCGTACGCGATTACAATGCGAAATGAGAGCTACCTTAGTTACGGAATTCGATATTTTCCGACCAAACAAGAGATTAAAGCGCCTTTTGTGAGGTATTATTTGCATGCTAGCTACTATCTTGTTTTTCTCAGTCCAATCAATAACAGTTCGTTTACAACAGCATCCATTCGAAGTCTACATATTCTAAATGATGGTGTGAGTTTGCGAGGGATTCTTTTAGGTGACATCTGAAGCTCAGATTGCCTGTCGTTGAGCTGCTCGAAACATTCGGGTAACGCATACTCATAATACATAAACTTACCATACACTCACGAAAATGTTCAAACGGTCATTTTTGTTTTAAAACAGAATGGACAATGCATCTGTTTTCAACGAAGCGTGAACAATGCAGATAGACATCCTGGCCATTCGTTTCTCAAGTACACATAGTTTGACGAACGAAAAAATTAGGTTTTAATAACATGATTCAACAAGACATAAATAAGCTTAGTGAAACAGATTATATCGAGGAATCGCAAAGGACTAACCAAGTTGAAATTTTTGTTCAACATTTAGAAACAAGCGTCTTGTTACCAAGATTTGAGCTTCAAATCGTGTACAAAGCAATCACAGTAACCACAATCAACTTTCGTAGCTAGCGACAATAGTAAATGAACTGTTCCTTTCCACTCAATTATCTTGTAATCTAGTTACAAAAGCACACACACGCATTAGAATGCACGGAACTAACATTATAAGCTTGTTTTATATCATAACAATGAATGTGTGCACCATTTCCCGTCACAAACTTAATTCACACACCGTTCTCCACTAGCACTTTTCCCGGCTTTGCACGGCTTTGCGGATGAAATTGAGCGGAAACCAAAGGTGACTTCTTTGACATCTGGCAAGCTGTCGCTCAATTCTTTTGAATAATAATAAATACACACATTGCATATATATGAGAACGAAAAGCCAATGGGCAAAATAACTAAGTGATGCCTCATTGTTTTGCTCGGTTTAAGCACAATTGTAGGAGTGTTGGCGTGCCTTAAAGTGAAACGCCAGTTAGAAGAAACAATCGCGCGGAATAAAATGTATGCTACTACCTATATGAAAAAGTACACAACTGATGCAGAGGTGCATACCAAAATTTGGGGAATGATTCATAAGTGCATAGCCGGTTACGGATTGGAAGAATCGTCAAAAATTACAAAATTATAGCGTGTTCAAAAGGGCGGTCAAAAAGATCACAAAGATGCATTCGGGCAACATTTAAAAGCAAATTAAGTTCAAGTAAAACGACAAAAAAGTCGTTGCACTGCTGAATTTGGAAAAAATCAATGCAACTTTCATCAGCTCTAACAATTGGCGCTAATGCCGTTTTACCTAACGTTCGACTTGCCAATTTTCAACTCAGCAGCATAATGTGTAATTTGTGCACTAATTTACTTGCATACTGCGAATCTAACTAGTGGGTATATTTACAGAGCCCCCTGAAATGAAAGCTGCTGAATGTCGAAAAAAAAGAGGTTCATGTTTCA
This sequence comes from Anopheles ziemanni, assembly GCF_943734765.1. Lineage (NCBI taxonomy): Eukaryota > Metazoa > Arthropoda > Insecta > Diptera > Culicidae > Anopheles > Anopheles ziemanni. The sequence goes on along the minus strand of NW_026689818.1, from coordinate 241,306 downwards.
TCTCAGTACGGCGATACTATACAATTGCAATTCGAAGCAAATCAAGCAACGGGATATTAAACTAGATCATAATTTTGGATAAATCCAGATGGCGGTCTCGAATAAGTTGACAATGATGAAAAATTTCCTATGTCTCAGCAAATAAAAGCGAATTAAGTGCATCATTGTTATAATAGCAACTTGAACAGGCGTTAAATACATGTTAACATCATACGAGTAATGTTCGACAAAACCATAGTCAAATGTTTATCAGCGTATCAAAGATTGATAAAAAAATAGAAAAAACAAATCTCACTCACCGTTTGTTTTCGCGATATTTGTTTTCATCGCTCCATGCGATATTTGTTTTGTTCATCCATGAACCTAAACATAACTGCATCACACTGACGGAAAATAAACACTTGTCCACGTTATACAGTTAAATAATCTAGAAAATAGAAATTCCTAACCTTTATTAAGATATACTAGTATACAATATGACTGTATAATACTTACATCACATTTCAGCACTGAAATACCTTATCATAAGGTAGGACAAAATAAACTGCCCAGAGAAACAAAACGTAGAAAATCCATATGAAAACCTATAAGCAAAAGTAAGATCACTAGACCAATATCACATCAAACCAATAAAAAACCAGAAGCTGAAACAGAGAAAAAAAACAAGTTTTGTTAGTATTTGTATTTAGAAGGCGATTTAAAAAAGGGAATAGGCGGATATGAACCATCAACTAGTTCGATCCTTTTACTGTAACAACCCTTTTTAGTCAGTAAGTCTGTGCTTGATCTAGATTTCAGATAACCTAATTATTCTACATCTTATAGCTGAGTAATACTGCAGCTTAGCAACTAATTCACAAATCACGGATAAAAAACTCTGAAACAAAGACAAACAATTGAAATGATGAAACCTTAAGACAAATGAAATCAAAATTTATCATAGTTTTATTTAGGAAGTTTTATCACAGCTGATACAAAGCAAAAACTGGTTAATTAGGCTTCAGAACAAAAAATCAGACGGGCAAAGATGGTGTACATGAAATACTTTTCTTTTGATATTATCAAAACTTTTTAACTTTTCTGCGGATATTATGCGCGTCGCATGGAAGTGAAACTAGGAAAACAAATCGCTCATAAAATATGACCTTTGTAACGAATCAGGCTAGTCACTTATCTAAGCACTTCAATGACAATTCAAACTTGCAAACTTAATCTCGGAAGCAGCAGAGTGCAACCATGCATGTTCTCTACAAGCTCTACGAATTGACCGTACAAAGTAATAATTTTCTTTGTCTTGATTACCCGCTGCTTTCCGATGCTTATACAATGATTAAAATTTACATACTGCTTTGAAAAGCACACTGACCATAATGAATGAATTTTCACTCTTCATTACTTTTCCAAATTTTCATTCCCTTTGATTTTCGCTGCTGCTACATGATTGAAGTGTTGCAAAAAGCATCAAGCCGTTCTATAATCGCGTAATACTTATGAAGTTCTTAATAGTTCTTTCATTTAACATCCTTACTAACGAACCGGGGTTCATTAGATTTGAAAAAAGAAATATTCTTGCAAAAATTAAATTTGTAATCCATTTTGGAGCAAATATTAAATTCCATGTGAATGAACCAAATTTAAAGTTAAACGATAAAAATTTAAAACAAAGAAAGTTATGTCTTTAAAATGCTTCACGATTTCTGCGTTTATCGTTTAATGATTGAAATGATGTTCATACGAGAGTTCAGATTCTTGATCAAATCATCTATGTCACTAAAATGCTTTACGATTTCTGTGTTTAACGTTTAATTATAGAAATGATTTTCATACGAAATAGTTCAGATTCTTCATCACAGTACACCTTTGCTTTAACCTTCGTGTCGCGCAAAGCATCGATCAAAATGCTGCTTGCTATCGTTTCTTTGGTAAGAAATTAAATGTCTAAAAAATACAGATAAGAACGAAAAATCATTCCATAAAGTATACCGTCAGGTTAAAGAATCTGAATGAGCCCTGGGGGGTATCGGCGCTTGGGCCACGATTTGTCAAGCTGGGAGAAGAGTCCCAAGTTTATCAAAAAGAATTGATTTTCACAGTCCGCAGTTAGCTTGACCGCCCGGATCCAGACGCCTTCGTAATTTACCAAACATCCATAGTTATGTTCGGACTCTCCTAAGTATTCGTTCCGATCCAACTGGCCGTACTCTTGGCACTCCCGCATCATGTTGGGGAAAGCAGCCTCGGAATTGGCCAAGATTGCTCCAACCTGATGGCTGGTGGCAAACTCGGACGCTTCCACTATGACGAGCTCTTGTTCCTCGTGCTATTGAATGTCCGACCGGAGGGAAGCTTTATCGAACTAAAATAGCAAGCGACTCGTATTACCACGATGCATACCTTTAATTTTGTTTCACTTAAACAACATTCGTTCATGAAAGGGCCAGTTGTCCATTGGTTCTCAAGAAAACACGCATGGATCGTCCGCCAATGCCCTCTTCGCATTCATGGTAGAACTGTGAATTCCGCGTAAATCATTTGTAGTATCAACCAAGTAAGGTTAGCCGCATCGATCAACGATCTTACCTCGCTTCCATGTATTTCACGTTCACAACGTCAGGGTTACACCTGGTACGTTGGTCCGAATGTTTGCAGCCACTATATTGTTTCAATCAATGAAGCACGTGGGATCTGGCACAATTGAAAACTATTTTCGGCAACACAACACGCGTTATTATCTTCGAGTTCCAGATTCCAAATGGCGTTGCAATGCCGAATGACAGATGAACTAGTGTTGGCAGAATCGGGATTCGGAAGATTCGAAGATTCGATCTCTAGACGGATTCCAAAGATTCGAATCCCATTTGACGGATTCTAAAGATTCGAATTGCTGTAAACATTCTATTCACTTTCTGCCATTAGTTTTTGCACTGGTATGCACTTTCGAAAAATAAACACTTCATACAAATCGAAAATGTATTCTCCATTAAAATTGGTTAAACTTCAATTTGTTATACATTCATATATGTATGTAATCTCTATATCTATAAAAATGGATGTTTGTATGTTCGTGATGCTAAAACTCAAAATCGGCTGGACCAATCTTGATGACGTCTTCGTATGATTTGTTCCTTTTTACCCAAGGAAGGTTTAGGAAAAAAGAGAATTTGAAAATTCCTAAGGAAAAGCCGGAAAATGGGAAAATTCGGCAAAAACGGCTTTTTCCCATACAAAAAATAAAAAACAAACTTCAGTCTTTAACGAAAATACAAAACGGCTGAACTTATTCTAAGGAAATCTTTTGCCGATTTCTTCCTTTTGGTCATTTTAAGGTTTTAGAAAAATGAAAAGTTTGAAAATTTAAAAGATCAAGGAAAAAAATTAGAAAACTCGAAAAAAGGCTTTTTTTCATAAAAGTAGTATTCGAATTAATAATTTTGAAACACGCATCTTATCTTACATAAATTACCTACATCTTGAGCGAGATGAGATCATCAAGTATCAAATGGGACGATACGTTAACTGCAATGAAGCGCTATGGAGAATATTTTCTTTTGCAATTCATGAGCGATTTCCTACTGTTGTGCATCTCGCAGTTCATTTGGAGAATGGTCAAAGAGTGTATTTCAACCTAGAAAATGCAGTACAACGAGCCGAAAAACAACCAGCAACAACTTTGACGAGTTTTGTTTTAACCTGCGCCAGCGATCCTTTCGCAAAAACATTGGTTTATTCGGAAATGCCTCGATATTACACATGGAATGCATCGTGAAAGAAATGGTTACGTAGAAAGCGAGGCCAACCAGTAGACGGACATCCAGTTGTGTTTTCAACTAATGCGTTAGGACGAATATACACAATCCACCCAAAAAACGATGATTGCTTCTATCTTCGGTTGTTGTTGGTTAATGTACGCGGTCCAACATCGTTTGAGTCATTACGTACCGTGAATCGTATCGTGTGTTCAACTTTTCGAGAAGCATGCCAGCAGTTAGAACTATTGGAACATGATAATCAGTGGAATCAAACAATGGACGATGCCATAGCTGCTTTACATGCCACTGAAGTTCTTACACACACTTAGCAAAAGAGTGCGTATGATCGATTGATGAAGGTTATCGATGATGGTGGAAGAACGGCACACTCCGCACTAAAATTACCGTTAAACATGCAAGTCAGTGAAACTCCTGTTTGCAACATTTCATAGCAATCAGCTATGGCCCAAGTATTGAAAAATTGTAAACTAATTGTGTGGGATGTGCACAATGGCTCACAAACGGTCTGCGGAACAATAACGGTCGTTTTGGTGGAGCAACTGTATTGTTAGCAGGCGATTTTAGACAAACACTTCCCGTTATTCCAAAATCAACACCGGCAGATGAAGTAAATGCATGTCTCAAATCATCGTATTTTTGGCAATACGTAAAAACCATACGATTGACTATAAATATGCGAGTGCACTTGCAACAGGATAGAAGCGCAAGAGTTTTCTCCAAAGAGCTTCTAAGAATTGGAAACGGACAGATTCCGGTTAATATATCCAGTGGATTAATATCAATTCCGACTACCATTTGCCAATTCACTTCAACTAAAGAGGATCTCATAACTAATGTGTATCCAAATATCACCCAAAATTAAGCTAACGATTGATTGAGTTCACGTGCAAAATTAGCTGCGAAAAATATAGATGTTAATGACCTCAACTGGACAATTCTAAACCAAGTTCCGGGAGAGTTGCGATCATACAAATCAATACAGCTTATGAACAATAGCATAGAGGCAAGAATATTAAAAGGGGCTTATAAGCGGACCGAATGTTTAATTCCAAGAATTTCCATGAAATCGAACGATACCCAGCCAGCCAAATGAATGGAAAAATTCATGATTTACCCTCAAATTCATCAAAATCGCTCGATCTTAGGGTGTATGTATATTCCTAGAATTTCCTTGAAATCGATCGATATGCTATTTCAGTTCAACCGAATTCAATTTCCAGTGAATCTTGCATTTGCGATGACAATCAACAAGTCACAAGGGCAGTCGCTGGAAGTGTTTGGCTTAAATCTAGAAATGATTTGGTTTTCTCATGGCCAGCTATATGTTGCATGTTCACGCATAGGAAAATCGGCATCATTGTACATTTACGCACCCGAACAAAAGAATAAAAATGCAGTCTAACAAGCTGCGTTACAATAAAAGCAATAATAAAATCATAATAAAATGATTTCCAATATAATGAATTCAAATTTCTTCTCTATACAGTTTTTTAAAACCAAATTTAACATCACAGGTAGTCAATTTCAAATTTTAGAATATTCGAAACTGCATAATTATTTGACGGGGCGAAGTTCGTCGGGTCAGCTTGTAAAATATAATATCTATAAAAGACATGTAAACACTTTCAATAGACTAAACTGAACCCAATGTGATGGAATGGTCTAGGCTTGAGTTATAAATAGTTGCAATATCGTTCCGATGCCTCCCTTTTCGTGCAGGCCAAAGAAGCCACTTTGCCACAATTTTCCAAATCTCGGTGCAAATTTGACCACCAACGCCGTAGTATATCGACGGACGGGATACAAATCCTGATCTTACGGTAGGTGATCACAGTTGATACTCTTTTCCTTCTTCCTCGGATGGGAAATGTGATAGAAGGGATCGTTCGACGGTCCAATTGGCGGATATGTCCACGTACTACGATGGCCATAATACTTCGCAGATCTCGTACCGAAGGCCGTTTCTTCATTTGACGATCATTATTGGTGTTTGCTAGGTTTCTACACTTCACGGGCAGTTGCAGAAATTCGAGTGAAAATACTTTCGAAGCTTAAGTACAGTTTGTTGCACCATGAAAAACGGGATGGTGATTGCGTAGGAAAGTAGCATTGGCGTTACAAATATCATCTCAGCTTGGACGAAATATTTTCTCACAAAATACTGTACAGCTGCTATCGTGAATGCTTATCGAGGTGAGGATTTCCTGTTTTGCAATAAAAAGGTTCCCAACAAACCGTCCGGGATTAACTTGTTAGTTATAGTTGTAGTTTGCTCTAGCTTTAAGTATGCACACAAATCAACACGTTCTGAGGTGAAAAAAGACATTACCATTTTCCAATCCCGTGATCTAACTCGTCTTGTTCGTACGCGATTACAATGCGAAATGAGAGCTACCTTAGTTACGGAATTCGATATTTTCCGACCAAACAAGAGATTAAAGCGCCTTTTGTGAGGTATTATTTGCATGCTAGCTACTATCTTGTTTTTCTCAGTCCAATCAATAACAGTTCGTTTACAACAGCATCCATTCGAAGTCTACATATTCTAAATGATGGTGTGAGTTTGCGAGGGATTCTTTTAGGTGACATCTGAAGCTCAGATTGCCTGTCGTTGAGCTGCTCGAAACATTCGGGTAACGCATACTCATAATACATAAACTTACCATACACTCACGAAAATGTTCAAACGGTCATTTTTGTTTTAAAACAGAATGGACAATGCATCTGTTTTCAACGAAGCGTGAACAATGCAGATAGACATCCTGGCCATTCGTTTCTCAAGTACACATAGTTTGACGAACGAAAAAATTAGGTTTTAATAACATGATTCAACAAGACATAAATAAGCTTAGTGAAACAGATTATATCGAGGAATCGCAAAGGACTAACCAAGTTGAAATTTTTGTTCAACATTTAGAAACAAGCGTCTTGTTACCAAGATTTGAGCTTCAAATCGTGTACAAAGCAATCACAGTAACCACAATCAACTTTCGTAGCTAGCGACAATAGTAAATGAACTGTTCCTTTCCACTCAATTATCTTGTAATCTAGTTACAAAAGCACACACACGCATTAGAATGCACGGAACTAACATTATAAGCTTGTTTTATATCATAACAATGAATGTGTGCACCATTTCCCGTCACAAACTTAATTCACACACCGTTCTCCACTAGCACTTTTCCCGGCTTTGCACGGCTTTGCGGATGAAATTGAGCGGAAACCAAAGGTGACTTCTTTGACATCTGGCAAGCTGTCGCTCAATTCTTTTGAATAATAATAAATACACACATTGCATATATATGAGAACGAAAAGCCAATGGGCAAAATAACTAAGTGATGCCTCATTGTTTTGCTCGGTTTAAGCACAATTGTAGGAGTGTTGGCGTGCCTTAAAGTGAAACGCCAGTTAGAAGAAACAATCGCGCGGAATAAAATGTATGCTACTACCTATATGAAAAAGTACACAACTGATGCAGAGGTGCATACCAAAATTTGGGGAATGATTCATAAGTGCATAGCCGGTTACGGATTGGAAGAATCGTCAAAAATTACAAAATTATAGCGTGTTCAAAAGGGCGGTCAAAAAGATCACAAAGATGCATTCGGGCAACATTTAAAAGCAAATTAAGTTCAAGTAAAACGACAAAAAAGTCGTTGCACTGCTGAATTTGGAAAAAATCAATGCAACTTTCATCAGCTCTAACAATTGGCGCTAATGCCGTTTTACCTAACGTTCGACTTGCCAATTTTCAACTCAGCAGCATAATGTGTAATTTGTGCACTAATTTACTTGCATACTGCGAATCTAACTAGTGGGTATATTTACAGAGCCCCCTGAAATGAAAGCTGCTGAATGTCGAAAAAAAAGAGGTTCATGTTTCATCTCAGTACGGCGATACTATACAATTGCAATTCGAAGCAAATCAAGCAACGGGATATTAAACTAGATCATAATTTTGGATAAATCCAGATGGCGGTCTCGAATAAGTTGACAATGATGAAAAATTTCCTATGTCTCAGCAAATAAAAGCGAATTAAGTGCATCATTGTTATAATAGCAACTTGAACAGGCGTTAAATACATGTTAACATCATACGAGTAATGTTCGACAAAACCATAGTCAAATGTTTATCAGCGTATCAAAGATTGATAAAAAAATAGAAAAAACAAATCTCACTCACCGTTTGTTTTCGCGATATTTGTTTTCATCGCTCCATGCGATATTTGTTTTGTTCATCCATGAACCTAAACATAACTGCATCACACTGACGGAAAATAAACACTTGTCCACGTTATACAGTTAAATAATCTAGAAAATAGAAATTCCTAACCTTTATTAAGATATACTAGTATACAATATGACTGTATAATACTTACATCACATTTCAGCACTGAAATACCTTATCATAAGGTAGGACAAAATAAACTGCCCAGAGAAACAAAACGTAGAAAATCCATATGAAAACCTATAAGCAAAAGTAAGATCACTAGACCAATATCACATCAAACCAATAAAAAACCAGAAGCTGAAACAGAGAAAAAAAACAAGTTTTGTTAGTATTTGTATTTAGAAGGCGATTTAAAAAAGGGAATAGGCGGATATGAACCATCAACTAGTTCGATCCTTTTACTGTAACAACCCTTTTTAGTCAGTAAGTCTGTGCTTGATCTAGATTTCAGATAACCTAATTATTCTACATCTTATAGCTGAGTAATACTGCAGCTTAGCAACTAATTCACAAATCACGGATAAAAAACTCTGAAACAAAGACAAACAATTGAAATGATGAAACCTTAAGACAAATGAAATCAAAATTTATCATAGTTTTATTTAGGAAGTTTTATCACAGCTGATACAAAGCAAAAACTGGTTAATTAGGCTTCAGAACAAAAAATCAGACGGGCAAAGATGGTGTACATGAAATACTTTTCTTTTGATATTATCAAAACTATTTAACTTTTCTGCGGATATTATGCGCGTCGCATGGAAGTGAAACTAGGAAAACAAATCGCTCATAAAATATGACCTTTGTAACGAATCAGGCTAGTCACTTATCTAAGCACTTCAATGACAATTCAAACTTGCAAACTTAATCTCGGAAGCAGCAGAGTGCAACCATGCATGTTCTCTACAAGCTCTACGAATTGACCGTACAAAGTAATAATTTTCTTTGTCTTGATTACCCGCTGCTTTCCGATGCTTATACAATGATTAAAATTTACATACTGCTTTGAAAAGCACACTGACCATAATGAATGAATTTTCACTCTTCATTACTTTTCCAAATTTTCATTCCCTTTGATTTTCGCTGCTGCTACATGATTGAAGTGTTGCAAAAAGCATCAAGCCGTTCTATAATCGCGTAATACTTATGAAGTTCTTAATAGTTCTTTCATTTAACATCCTTACTAACGAACCGGGGTTCATTAGATTTGAAAAAAGAAATATTCTTGCAAAAATTAAATTTGTAATCCATTTTGGAGCAAATATTAAATTCCATGTGAATGAACCAAATTTAAAGTTAAACGATAAAAATTTAAAACAAAGAAAGTTATGTCTTTAAAATGCTTCACGATTTCTGCGTTTATCGTTTAATGATTGAAATGATGTTCATACGAGAGTTCAGATTCTTGATCAAATCATCTATGTCACTAAAATGCTTTACGATTTCTGTGTTTAACGTTTAATTATAGAAATGATTTTCATACGAAATAGTTCAGATTCTTCATCACAGTACACCTTTGCTTTAACCTTCGTGTCGCGCAAAGCATCGATCAAAATGCTGCTTGCTATCGTTTCTTTGGTAAGAAATTAAATGTCTAAAAAATACAGATAAGAACGAAAAATCATTCCATAAAGTATACCGTCAGGTTAAAGAATCTGAATGAGCCCTGGGGGGTATCGGCGCTTGGGCCACGATTTGTCAAGCTGGGAGAAGAGTCCCAAGTTTATCAAAAAGAATTGATTTTCACAGTCCGCAGTTAGCTTGACCGCCCGGATCCAGACGCCTTCGTAATTTACCAAACATCCATAGTTATGTTCGGACTCTCCTAAGTATTCGTTCCGATCCAACTGGCCGTACTCTTGGCACTCCCGCATCATGTTGGGGAAAGCAGCCTCGGAATTGGCCAAGATTGCTCCAACCTGATGGCTGGTGGCAAACTCGGACGCTTCCACTATGACGAGCTCTTGTTCCTCGTGCTATTGAATGTCCGACCGGAGGGAAGCTTTATCGAACTAAAATAGCAAGCGACTCGTATTACCACGATGCATACCTTTAATTTTGTTTCACTTAAACAACATTCGTTCATGAAAGGGCCAGTTGTCCATTGGTTCTCAAGAAAACACGCATGGATCGTCCGCCAATGCCCTCTTCGCATTCATGGTAGAACTGTGAATTCCGCGTAAATCATTTGTAGTATCAACCAAGTAAGGTTAGCCGCATCGATCAACGATCTTACCTCGCTTCCATGTATTTCACGTTCACAACGTCAGGGTTACACCTGGTACGTTGGTCCGAATGTTTGCAGCCACTATATTGTTTCAATCAATGAAGCACGTGGGATCTGGCACAATTGAAAACTATTTTCGGCAACACAACACGCGTTATTATCTTCGAGTTCCAGATTCCAAATGGCGTTGCAATGCCGAATGACAGATGAACTAGTGTTGGCAGAATCGGGATTCGGAAGATTCGAAGATTCGATCTCTAGACGGATTCCAAAGATTCGAATCCCATTTGACGGATTCTAAAGATTCGAATTGCTGTAAACATTCTATTCACTTTCTGCCATTAGTTTTTGCACTGGTATGCACTTTCGAAAAATAAACACTTCATACAAATCGAAAATGTATTCTCCATTAAAATTGGTTAAACTTCAATTTGTTATACATTCATATATGTATGTAATCTCTATATCTATAAAAATGGATGTTTGTATGTTCGTGATGCTAAAACTCAAAATCGGCTGGACCAATCTTGATGACGTCTTCGTATGATTTGTTCCTTTTTACCCAAGGAAGGTTTAGGAAAAAAGAGAATTTGAAAATTCCTAAGGAAAAGCCGGAAAATGGGAAAATTCGGCAAAAACGGCTTTTTCCCATACAAAAAATAAAAAACAAACTTCAGTCTTTAACGAAAATACAAAACGGCTGAACTTATTCTAAGGAAATCTTTTGCCGATTTCTTCCTTTTGGTCATTTTAAGGTTTTAGAAAAATGAAAAGTTTGAAAATTTAAAAGATCAAGGAAAAAAATTAGAAAACTCGAAAAAAGGCTTTTTTTCATAAAAGTAGTATTCGAATTAATAATTTTGAAACACGCATCTTATCTTACATAAATTACCTACATCTTGAGCGAGATGAGATCATCAAGTATCAAATGGGACGATACGTTAACTGCAATGAAGCGCTATGGAGAATATTTTCTTTTGCAATTCATGAGCGATTTCCTACTGTTGTGCATCTCGCAGTTCATTTGGAGAATGGTCAAAGAGTGTATTTCAACCTAGAAAATGCAGTACAACGAGCCGAAAAACAACCAGCAACAACTTTGACGAGTTTTGTTTTAACCTGCGCCAGCGATCCTTTCGCAAAAACATTGGTTTATTCGGAAATGCCTCGATATTACACATGGAATGCATCGTGAAAGAAATGGTTACGTAGAAAGCGAGGCCAACCAGTAGACGGACATCCAGTTGTGTTTTCAACTAATGCGTTAGGACGAATATACACAATCCACCCAAAAAACGATGATTGCTTCTATCTTCGGTTGTTGTTGGTTAATGTACGCGGTCCAACATCGTTTGAGTCATTACGTACCGTGAATCGTATCGTGTGTTCAACTTTTCGAGAAGCATGCCAGCAGTTAGAACTATTGGAACATGATAATCAGTGGAATCAAACAATGGACGATGCCATAGCTGCTTTACATGCCACTGAAGTTCTTACACACACTTAGCAAAAGAGTGCGTATGATCGATTGATGAAGGTTATCGATGATGGTGGAAGAACGGCACACTCCGCACTAAAATTACCGTTAAACATGCAAGTCAGTGAAACTCCTGTTTGCAACATTTCATAGCAATCAGCTATGGCCCAAGTATTGAAAAATTGTAAACTAATTGTGTGGGATGTGCACAATGGCTCACAAACGGTCTGCGGAACAATAACGGTCGTTTTGGTGGAGCAACTGTATTGTTAGCAGGCGATTTTAGACAAACACTTCCCGTTATTCCAAAATCAACACCGGCAGATGAAGTAAATGCATGTCTCAAATCATCGTATTTTTGGCAATACGTAAAAACCATACGATTGACTATAAATATGCGAGTGCACTTGCAACAGGATAGAAGCGCAAGAGTTTTCTCCAAAGAGCTTCTAAAAATTGGAGACGGACAGATTCCGGTTAATATATCCAGTGGATTAATATCAATTCCGACTACCATTTGCCAATTCACTTCAACTAAAGAGGATCTCATAACTAATGTGTATCCAAATATCACCCAAAATTAAGCTAACGATTGATTGAGTTCACGTGCAAAATTAGCTGCGAAAAATATAGATGTTAATGACCTCAACTGGACAATTCTAAACCAAGTTCCGGGAGATTTGCGATCATACAAATCAATACAGCTTATGAACAATAGCATAGAGGCAAGAATATTAAAAGGGGCTTATAAGCGGACCGAATGTTTAATTCCAAGAATTTCCATGAAATCGAACGATACCCAGCCAGCCAAACGAATGGAAAAATTCATGATTTACCCTCAAATTCATCAAAATCGCTCGATCTTAGGGTGTATGTATATTCCTAGAATTTCCTTGAAATCGATCGATATGCTATTTCAGTTCAACCGAATTCAATTTCCAGTGAATCTTGCATTTGCGATGACAATCAACAAGTCACAAGGGCAGTCGCTGGAAGTGTTTGGCTTAAATCTAGAAATGATTTGGTTTTCTCATGGCCAGCTATATGTTGCATGTTCACGCATAGGAAAATCGGCATCATTGTACATTTACGCACCCGAACAAAAGAATAAAAATGCAGTCTAACAAGCTGCGTTACAATAAAAGCAATAATAAAATCATAATAAAATGATTTCCAATATAATGAATTCAAATTTCTTCTCTATACAGTTTTTTAAAACCAAATTTAACATCACAGGTAGTCAATTTCAAATTTTAGAATATTCGAAACTGCATAATTATTTGACGGGGCGAAGTTCGTCGGGTCAGCTTGTAAAATATAATATCTATAAAAGACATGTAAACACTTTCAATAGACTAAACTGAACCCAATGTGATGGAATGGTCTAGGCTTGAGTTATAAATAGTTGCAATATCGTTCCGATGCCTCCCTTTTCGTGCAGGCCAAAGAAGCCACTTTGCCACAATTTTCCAAATCTCGGTGCAAATTTGACCACCAACGCCGTAGTATATCGACGGACGGGATACAAATCCTGATCTTACGGTAGGTGATCACATTTGATACTCTTTTCCTTCTTCCTCGGATGGGAAATGTGATAGAAGGGATCGTTCGACGGTCCAATTGGCGGATATGTCCACGTACTACGATGGCCATAATACTTCGCAGATCTCGTACCGAAGGCCGTTTCTTCATTTGACGATCATTATTGGTGTTTGCTAGGTTTCTACACTTCACGGGCAGTTGCAGAAATTCGAGTGAAAATACTTTCGAAGCTTAAGTACAGTTTGTTGCACCATGAAAAACGGGATGGTGATTGCGTAGGAAAGTAGCATTGGCGTTACAAATATCATCTCAGCTTGGACGAAATATTTTCTCACAAAATACTGTACAGCTGCTATCGTGAATGCTTATCGAGGTGAGGATTTCCTGTTTTGCAATAAAAAGGTTCCCAACAAACCGTCCGGGATTAACTTGTTAGTTATAGTTGTAGTTTGCTCTAGCTTTAAGTATGCACACAAATCAACACGTTCTGAGGTGAAAAAAGACATTACCATTTTCCAATCCCGTGATCTAACTCGTCTTGTTCGTACGCGATTACAATGCGAAATGAGAGCTACCTTAGTTACGGAATTCGATATTTTCCGACCAAACAAGAGATTAAAGCGCCTTTTGTGAGGTATTATTTGCATGCTAGCTACTATCTTGTTTTTCTCAGTCCAATCAATAACAGTTCGTTTACAACAGCATCCATTCGAAGTCTACATATTCTAAATGATGGTGTGAGTTTGCGAGGGATTCTTTTAGGTGACATCTGAAGCTCAGATTGCCTGTCGTTGAGCTGCTCGAAACATTCGGGTAACGCATACTCATAATACATAAACTTACCATACACTCACGAAAATGTTCAAACGGTCATTTTTGTTTTAAAACAGAATGGACAATGCATCTGTTTTCAACGAAGCGTGAACAATGCAGATAGACATCCTGGCCATTCGTTTCTCAAGTACACATAGTTTGACGAACGAAAAAATTAGGTTTTAATAACATGATTCAACAAGACATAAATAAGCTTAGTGAAACAGATTATATCGAGGAATCGCAAAGGACTAACCAAGTTGAAATTTTTGTTCAACATTTAGAAACAAGCGTCTTGTTACCAAGATTTGAGCTTCAAATCGTGTACAAAGCAATCACAGTAACCACAATCAACTTTCGTAGCTAGCGACAATAGTAAATGAACTGTTCCTTTCCACTCAATTATCTTGTAATCTAGTTACAAAAGCACACACACGCATTAGAATGCACGGAACTAACATTATAAGCTTGTTTTATATCATAACAATGAATGTGTGCACCATTTCCCGTCACAAACTTAATTCACACACCGTTCTCCACTAGCACTTTTCCCGGCTTTGCACGGCTTTGCGGATGAAATTGAGCGGAAACCAAAGGTGACTTCTTTGACATCTGGCAAGCTGTCGCTCAATTCTTTTGAATAATAATAAATACACACATTGCATATATATGAGAACGAAAAGCCAATGGGCAAAATAACTAAGTGATGCCTCATTGTTTTGCTCGGTTTAAGCACAATTGTAGGAGTGTTGGCGTGCCTTAAAGTGAAACGCCAGTTAGAAGAAACAATCGCGCGGAATAAAATGTATGCTACTACCTATATGAAAAAGTACACAACTGATGCAGAGGTGCATACCAAAATTTGGGGAATGATTCATAAGTGCATAGCCGGTTACGGATTGGAAGAATCGTCAAAAATTACAAAATTATAGCGTGTTCAAAAGGGCGGTCAAAAAGATCACAAAGATGCATTCGGGCAACATTTAAAAGCAAATTAAGTTCAAGTAAAACGACAAAAAAGTCGTTGCACTGCTGAATTTGGAAAAAATCAATGCAACTTTCAGCTCTAACAATTGGCGCTAATGCCGTTTTACCTAACGTTCGACTTGCCAATTTTCAACTCAGCAGCATAATGTGTAATTTGTGCACTAATTTACTTGCATACTGCGAATCTAACTAGTGGGTATATTTACAGAGCCCCCTGAAATGAAAGCTGCTGAATGTCGAAAAAAAAGAGGTTCATGTTTCATCTCAGTACGGCGATACTATACAATTGCAATTCGAAGCAAATCAAGCAACGGGATATTAAACTAGATCATAATTTTGGATAAATCCAGATGGCGGTCTCGAATAAGTTGACAATGATGAAAAATTTCCTATGTCTCAGCAAATAAAAGCGAATTAAGTGCATCATTGTTATAATAGCAACTTGAACAGGCGTTAAATACATGTTAACATCATACGAGTAATGTTCGACAAAACCATAGTCAAATGTTTATCAGCGTATCAAAGATTGATAAAAAAAATAGAAAAAACAAATCTCACTCACCGTTTGTTTTCGCGATATTTGTTTTCATCGCTCCATGCGATATTTGTTTTGTTCATCCATGAACCTAAACATAACTGCATCACACTGACGGAAAATAAACACTTGTCCACGTTATACAGTTAAATAATCTAGAAAATAGAAATTCCTAACCTTTATTAAGATATACTAGTATACAATATGACTGTATAATACTTACATCACATTTCAGCACTGAAATACCTTATCATAAGGTAGGACAAAATAAACTGCCCAGAGAAACAAAACGTAGAAAATCCATATGAAAACCTATAAGCAAAAGTAAGATCACTAGACCAATATCACATCAAACCAATAAAAAACCAGAAGCTGAAACAGAGAAAAAAAACAAGTTTTGTTAGTATTTGTATTTAGAAGGCGATTTAAAAAAGGGAATAGGCGGATATGAACCATCAACTAGTTCGATCCTTTTACTGTAACAACCCTTTTTAGTCAGTAAGTCTGTGCTTGATCTAGATTTCAGATAACCTAATTATTCTACATCTTATAGCTGAGTAATACTGCAGCTTAGCAACTAATTCACAAATCACGGTTAAAAAACTCTGAAACAAAGACAAACAATTGAAATGATGAAACCTTAAGACAAATGAAACCAAAATTTATCATAGTTTTATTTAGGAAGTTTTATCACAGCTGATACAAAGCAAAAACTGGTTAATTAGGCTTCAGAAAAAAAAATCAGACGGGCAAACATGGTGTACATGAAATACTTTTCTTTTGATATTATCAAAACTTTTTAACTTTTCTGCGGATATTATGCGCGTCGCATGGAAGTGAAACTAGGAAAACAAATCGCTCATAAAATATGACCTTTGTAACGAATCAGGCTAGTCACTTATCTAAGCACTTCAATGACAATTCAAACTTGCAAACTTAATCTCGGAAGCAGCAGAGTGCAACCATGCATGTTCTCTACAAGCTCTACGAATTGACCGTACAAAGTAATAATTTTCTTTGTCTTGATTACCCGCTGCTTTCCGATGCTTATACAATGATTAAAATTTACATACTGCTTTGAAAAGCACACTGACCATAATGAATGAATTTTCACTCTTCATTACTTTTCCAAATTTTCATTCCCTTTGATTTTCGCTGCTGCTACATGATTGAAGTGTTGCAAAAAGCATCAAGCCGTTCTATAATCGCGTAATACTTATGAAGTTCTTAATAGTTCTTTCATTTAACATCCTTACTAACGAACCGGGGTTCATTAGATTTGAAAAAAGAAATATTCTTGCAAAAATTAAATTTGTAATCCATTTTGGAGCAAATATTAAATTCCATGACTGAATGAACCAAATTTAAAGTTAAACGATAAAAATTTAAAACAAAGAAAGTTATGTCTTTAAAATGCTTCACGATTTCTGCGTTTATCGTTTAATGATTGAAATGATGTTCATACGAGAGTTCAGATTCTTGATCAAATCATCTATGTCACTAAAATGCTTTACGATTTCTGTGTTTAACGTTTAATTATAGAAATGATTTTCATACGAAATAGTTCAGATTCTTCATCACAGTACACCTTTGCTTTAACCTTCGTGTCGCGCAAAGCATCGATCAAAATGCTGCTTGCTATCGTTTCTTTGGTAAGAAATTAAATGTCTAAAAAATACAGATAAGAACGAAAAATCATTCCATAAAGTATACCGTGAGGTTAAAGAATCTGAATGAGCCCTGGGGGGTATCGGCGCTTGGGCCACGATTTGTCAAGCTGGGAGAAGAGTCCCAAGTTTATCAAAAAGAATTGATTTTCACAGTCCGCAGTTAGCTTGACCGCCCGGATCCAGACGCCTTCGTAATTTACCAAACATCCATAGTTATGTTCGGACTCTCCTAAGTATTCGTTACGATCCAACTGGCCGTACTCTTGGCACTCCCGCATCATGTTGGGGAAAGCAGCCTCGGAATTGGCCAAGATTGCTCCAACCTGATGGCTGGTGGCAAACTCGGACGCTTCCACTATGACGAGCTCTTGTTCCTCGTGCTATTGAATGTCCGACCGGAGGGAAGCTTTATCGAACTAAAATAGCAAGCGACTCGTATTACCACGATGCATACCTTTAATTTTGTTTCACTTAAACAACATTCGTTCATGAAAGGGCCAGTTGTCCATTGGTTCTCAAGAAAACACGCATGGATCGTCCGCCAATGCCCTCTTCGCATTCATGGTAGAACTGTGAATTCCGCGTAAATCATTTGTAGTATCAACCAAGTAAGGTTAGCCGCATCGATCAACGATCTTACCTCGCTTCCATGTATTTCACGTTCACAACGTCAGGGTTACACCTGGTACGTTGGTCCGAATGTTTGCAGCCACTACATTGTTTCAATCAATGAAGCACGTGGGATCTGGCACAATTGAAAACTATTTTCGGCAACACAACACGCGTTATTATCTTCGAGTTCCAGATTCCAAATGGCGTTGCAATGCCGAATGACAGATGAACTAGTGTTGGCAGAATCGGGATTCGGAAGATTCGAAGATTCGATCCCTAGACGGATTCCAAAGATTCGAATCCCATTTGACGGATTCTAAAGATTCGAATTGCTGTAAACATTCTATTCACTTTCTGCCATTAGTTTTTGCACTGGTATGCACTTTCGAAAAATAAACACTTCATACAAATCGAAAATGTATTCTCCATTAAAATTTGTTAAACTTCAATTTGTTATACATTCATATATGTATGTAATAAAATATAATATCTATAAAAGACATGTAAACACTTTCAATAGACTAAACTGAACCCAATGTGATGGAATGGTCTAGGCTTGAGTTATAAATAGTTGCAATATCGTTCCGATGCCTCCCTTTTCGTGCAGGCCAAAGAAGCCACTTTGCCACAATTTTCCAAATCTCGGTGCAAATTTGACCACCAACGCCGTAGTATATCGACGGACGGGATACAAATCCTGATCTTACGGTAGGTGATCACATTTGATACTCTTTTCCTTCTTCCTCGGATGGGAAATGTGATAGAAGGGATCGTTCGACGGTCCAATTGGCGGATATGTCCACGTACTACGATGGCCATAATACTTCGCAGATCTCGTACCGAAGGCCGTTTCTTCATTTGACGATCATTATTGGTGTTTGCTAGGTTTCTACACTTCACGGGCAGTTGCAGAAATTCGAGTGAAAATACTTTCGAAGCTTAAGTACAGTTTGTTGCACCATGAAAAACGGGATGGTGATTGCGTAGGAAAGTAGCATTGGCGTTACAAATATCATCTCAGCTTGGACGAAATATTTTCTCACAAAATACTGTACAGCTGCTATCGTGAATGCTTATCGAGGTGAGGATTTCCTGTTTTGCAATAAAAAGGTTCCCAACAAACCGTCCGGGATTAACTTGTTAGTTATAGTTGTAGTTTGCTCTAGCTTTAAGTATGCACACAAATCAACACGTTCTGAGGTGAAAAAAGACATTACCATTTTCCAATCCCGTGATCTAACTCG
Organism: Anopheles ziemanni; assembly: GCF_943734765.1. Lineage (NCBI taxonomy): Eukaryota > Metazoa > Arthropoda > Insecta > Diptera > Culicidae > Anopheles > Anopheles ziemanni. The sequence continues at coordinate 222,200 of NW_026689818.1, read as the reverse complement.
TCTTGTTCGTACGCGATTACAATGCGAAATGAGAGCTACCTTAGTTACGGAATTCGATATTTTCCGACCAAACAAGAGATTAAAGCGCCTTTTGTGAGGTATTATTTGCATGCTAGCTACTATCTTGTTTTTCTCAGTCCAATCAATAACAGTTCGTTTACAACAGCATCCATTCGAAGTCTACATATTCTAAATGATGGTGTGAGTTTGCGAGGGATTCTTTTAGGTGACATCTGAAGCTCAGATTGCCTGTCGTTGAGCTGCTCGAAACATTCGGGTAACGCATACTCATAATACATAAACTTACCATACACTCACGAAAATGTTCAAACGGTCATTTTTGTTTTAAAACAGAATGGACAATGCATCTGTTTTCAACGAAGCGTGAACAATGCAGATAGACATCCTGGCCATTCGTTTCTCAAGTACACATAGTTTGACGAACGAAAAAATTAGGTTTTAATAACATGATTCAACAAGACATAAATAAGCTTAGTGAAACAGATTATATCGAGGAATCGCAAAGGACTAACCAAGTTGAAATTTTTGTTCAACATTTAGAAACAAGCGTCTTGTTACCAAGATTTGAGCTTCAAATCGTGTACAAAGCAATCACAGTAACCACAATCAACTTTCGTAGCTAGCGACAATAGTAAATGAACTGTTCCTTTCCACTCAATTATCTTGTAATCTAGTTACAAAAGCACACACACGCATTAGAATGCACGGAACTAACATTATAAGCTTGTTTTATATCATAACAATGAATGTGTGCACCATTTCCCGTCACAAACTTAATTCACACACCGTTCTCCACTAGCACTTTTCCCGGCTTTGCACGGCTTTGCGGATGAAATTGAGCGGAAACCAAAGGTGACTTCTTTGACATCTGGCAAGCTGTCGCTCAATTCTTTTGAATAATAATAAATACACACATTGCATATATATGAGAACGAAAAGCCAATGGGCAAAATAACTAAGTGATGCCTCATTGTTTTGCTCGGTTTAAGCACAATTGTAGGAGTGTTGGCGTGCCTTAAAGTGAAACGCCAGTTAGAAGAAACAATCGCGCGGAATAAAATGTATGCTACTACCTATATGAAAAAGTACACAACTGATGCAGAGGTGCATACCAAAATTTGGGGAATGATTCATAAGTGCATAGCCGGTTACGGATTGGAAGAATCGTCAAAAATTACAAAATTATAGCGTGTTCAAAAGGGCGGTCAAAAAGATCACAAAGATGCATTCGGGCAACATTTAAAAGCAAATTAAGTTCAAGTAAAACGACAAAAAAGTCGTTGCACTGCTGAATTTGGAAAAAATCAATGCAACTTTCATCAGCTCTAACAATTGGCGCTAATGCCGTTTTACCTAACGTTCGACTTGCCAATTTTCAACTCAGCAGCATAATGTGTAATTTGTGCACTAATTTACTTGCATACTGCGAATCTAACTAGTGGGTATATTTACAGAGCCCCCTGAAATGAAAGCTGCTGAATGTCGAAAAAAAAGAGGTTCATGTTTCATCTCAGTACGGCGATACTATACAATTGCAATTCGAAGCAAATCAAGCAACGGGATATTAAACTAGATCATAATTTTGGATAAATCCAGATGGCGGTCTCGAATAAGTTGACAATGATGAAAAATTTCCTATGTCTCAGCAAATAAAAGCGAATTAAGTGCATCATTGTTATAATAGCAACTTGAACAGGCGTTAAATACATGTTAACATCATACGAGTAATGTTCGACAAAACCATAGTCAAATGTTTATCAGCGTATCAAAGATTGATAAAAAAATAGAAAAAACAAATCTCACTCACCGTTTGTTTTCGCGATATTTGTTTTCATCGCTCCATGCGATATTTGTTTTGTTCATCCATGAACCTAAACATAACTGCATCACACTGACGGAAAATAAACACTTGTCCACGTTATACAGTTAAATAATCTAGAAAATAGAAATTCCTAACCTTTATTAAGATATACTAGTATACAATATGACTGTATAATACTTACATCACATTTCAGCACTGAAATACCTTATCATAAGGTAGGACAAAATAAACTGCCCAGAGAAACAAAACGTAGAAAATCCATATGAAAACCTATAAGCAAAAGTAAGATCACTAGACCAATATCACATCAAACCAATAAAAAACCAGAAGCTGAAACAGAGAAAAAAAACAAGTTTTGTTAGTATTTGTATTTAGAAGGCGATTTAAAAAAGGGAATAGGCGGATATGAACCATCAACTAGTTCGATCCTTTTACTGTAACAACCCTTTTTAGTCAGTAAGTCTGTGCTTGATCTAGATTTCAGATAACCTAATTATTCTACATCTTATAGCTGAGTAATACTGCAGCTTAGCAACTAATTCACAAATCACGGATAAAAAACTCTGAAACAAAGACAAACAATTGAAATGATGAAACCTTAAGACAAATGAAATCAAAATTTATCATAGTTTTATTTAGGAAGTTTTATCACAGCTGATACAAAGCAAAAACTGGTTAATTAGGCTTCAGAACAAAAAATCAGACGGGCAAAGATGGTGTACATGAAATACTTTTCTTTTGATATTATCAAAACTTTTTAACTTTTCTGCGGATATTATGCGCGTCGCATGGAAGTGAAACTAGGAAAACAAATCGCTCATAAAATATGACCTTTGTAACGAATCAGGCTAGTCACTTATCTAAGCACTTCAATGACAATTCAAACTTGCAAACTTAATCTCGGAAGCAGCAGAGTGCAACCATGCATGTTCTCTACAAGCTCTACGAATTGACCGTACAAAGTAATAATTTTCTTTGTCTTGATTACCCGCTGCTTTCCGATGCTTATACAATGATTAAAATTTACATACTGCTTTGAAAAGCACACTGACCATAATGAATGAATTTTCACTCTTCATTACTTTTCCAAATTTTCATTCCCTTTGATTTTCGCTGCTGCTACATGATTGAAGTGTTGCAAAAAGCATCAAGCCGTTCTATAATCGCGTAATACTTATGAAGTTCTTAATAGTTCTTTCATTTAACATCCTTACTAACGAACCGGGGTTCATTAGATTTGAAAAAAGAAATATTCTTGCAAAAATTAAATTTGTAATCCATTTTGGAGCAAATATTAAATTCCATGACTGAATGAACCAAATTTAAAGTTAAACGATAAAAATTTAAAACAAAGAAAGTTATGTCTTTAAAATGCTTCACGATTTCTGCGTTTATCGTTTAATGATTGAAATGATGTTCATACGAGAGTTCAGATTCTTGATCAAATCATCTATGTCACTAAAATGCTTTACGATTTCTGTGTTTAACGTTTAATTATAGAAATGATTTTCATACGAAATAGTTCAGATTCTTCATCACAGTACACCTTTGCTTTAACCTTCGTGTCGCGCAAAGCATCGATCAAAATGCTGCTTGCTATCGTTTCTTTGGTAAGAAATTAAATGTCTAAAAAATACAGATAAGAACGAAAAATCATTCCATAAAGTATACCGTGAGGTTAAAGAATCTGAATGAGCCCTGGGGGGTATCGGCGCTTGGGCCACGATTTGTCAAGCTGGGAGAAGAGTCCCAAGTTTATCAAAAAGAATTGATTTTCACAGTCCGCAGTTAGCTTGACCGCCCGGATCCAGACGCCTTCGTAATTTACCAAACATCCATAGTTATGTTCGGACTCTCCTAAGTATTCGTTACGATCCAACTGGCCGTACTCTTGGCACTCCCGCATCATGTTGGGGAAAGCAGCCTCGGAATTGGCCAAGATTGCTCCAACCTGATGGCTGGTGGCAAACTCGGACGCTTCCACTATGACGAGCTCTTGTTCCTCGTGCTATTGAATGTCCGACCGGAGGGAAGCTTTATCGAACTAAAATAGCAAGCGACTCGTATTACCACGATGCATACCTTTAATTTTGTTTCACTTAAACAACATTCGTTCATGAAAGGGCCAGTTGTCCATTGGTTCTCAAGAAAACACGCATGGATCGTCCGCCAATGCCCTCTTCGCATTCATGGTAGAACTGTGAATTCCGCGTAAATCATTTGTAGTATCAACCAAGTAAGGTTAGCCGCATCGATCAACGATCTTACCTCGCTTCCATGTATTTCACGTTCACAACGTCAGGGTTACACCTGGTACGTTGGTCCGAATGTTTGCAGCCACTACATTGTTTCAATCAATGAAGCACGTGGGATCTGGCACAATTGAAAACTATTTTCGGCAACACAACACGCGTTATTATCTTCGAGTTCCAGATTCCAAATGGCGTTGCAATGCCGAATGACAGATGAACTAGTGTTGGCAGAATCGGGATTCGGAAGATTCGAAGATTCGATCCCTAGACGGATTCCAAAGATTCGAATCCCATTTGACGGATTCTAAAGATTCGAATTGCTGTAAACATTCTATTCACTTTCTGCCATTAGTTTTTGCACTGGTATGCACTTTCGAAAAATAAACACTTCATACAAATCGAAAATGTATTCTCCATTAAAATTTGTTAAACTTCAATTTGTTATACATTCATATATGTATGTAATAAAATATAATATCTATAAAAGACATGTAAACACTTTCAATAGACTAAACTGAACCCAATGTGATGGAATGGTCTAGGCTTGAGTTATAAATAGTTGCAATATCGTTCCGATGCCTCCCTTTTCGTGCAGGCCAAAGAAGCCACTTTGCCACAATTTTCCAAATCTCGGTGCAAATTTGACCACCAACGCCGTAGTATATCGACGGACGGGATACAAATCCTGATCTTACGGTAGGTGATCACATTTGATACTCTTTTCCTTCTTCCTCGGATGGGAAATGTGATAGAAGGGATCGTTCGACGGTCCAATTGGCGGATATGTCCACGTACTACGATGGCCATAATACTTCGCAGATCTCGTACCGAAGGCCGTTTCTTCATTTGACGATCATTATTGGTGTTTGCTAGGTTTCTACACTTCACGGGCAGTTGCAGAAATTCGAGTGAAAATACTTTCGAAGCTTAAGTACAGTTTGTTGCACCATGAAAAACGGGATGGTGATTGCGTAGGAAAGTAGCATTGGCGTTACAAATATCATCTCAGCTTGGACGAAATATTTTCTCACAAAATACTGTACAGCTGCTATCGTGAATGCTTATCGAGGTGAGGATTTCCTGTTTTGCAATAAAAAGGTTCCCAACAAACCGTCCGGGATTAACTTGTTAGTTATAGTTGTAGTTTGCTCTAGCTTTAAGTATGCACACAAATCAACACGTTCTGAGGTGAAAAAAGACATTACCATTTTCCAATCCCGTGATCTAACTCGTCTTGTTCGTACGCGATTACAATGCGAAATGAGAGCTACCTTAGTTACGGAATTCGATATTTTCCGACCAAACAAGAGATTAAAGCGCCTTTTGTGAGGTATTATTTGCATGCTAGCTACTATCTTGTTTTTCTCAGTCCAATCAATAACAGTTCGTTTACAACAGCATCCATTCGAAGTCTACATATTCTAAATGATGGTGTGAGTTTGCGAGGGATTCTTTTAGGTGACATCTGAAGCTCAGATTGCCTGTCGTTGAGCTGCTCGAAACATTCGGGTAACGCATACTCATAATACATAAACTTACCATACACTCACGAAAATGTTCAAACGGTCATTTTTGTTTTAAAACAGAATGGACAATGCATCTGTTTTCAACGAAGCGTGAACAATGCAGATAGACATCCTGGCCATTCGTTTCTCAAGTACACATAGTTTGACGAACGAAAAAATTAGGTTTTAATAACATGATTCAACAAGACATAAATAAGCTTAGTGAAACAGATTATATCGAGGAATCGCAAAGGACTAACCAAGTTGAAATTTTTGTTCAACATTTAGAAACAAGCGTCTTGTTACCAAGATTTGAGCTTCAAATCGTGTACAAAGCAATCACAGTAACCACAATCAACTTTCGTAGCTAGCGACAATAGTAAATGAACTGTTCCTTTCCACTCAATTATCTTGTAATCTAGTTACAAAAGCACACACACGCATTAGAATGCACGGAACTAACATTATAAGCTTGTTTTATATCATAACAATGAATGTGTGCACCATTTCCCGTCACAAACTTAATTCACACACCGTTCTCCACTAGCACTTTTCCCGGCTTTGCACGGCTTTGCGGATGAAATTGAGCGGAAACCAAAGGTGACTTCTTTGACATCTGGCAAGCTGTCGCTCAATTCTTTTGAATAATAATAAATACACACATTGCATATATATGAGAACGAAAAGCCAATGGGCAAAATAACTAAGTGATGCCTCATTGTTTTGCTCGGTTTAAGCACAATTGTAGGAGTGTTGGCGTGCCTTAAAGTGAAACGCCAGTTAGAAGAAACAATCGCGCGGAATAAAATGTATGCTACTACCTATATGAAAAAGTACACAACTGATGCAGAGGTGCATACCAAAATTTGGGGAATGATTCATAAGTGCATAGCCGGTTACGGATTGGAAGAATCGTCAAAAATTACAAAATTATAGCGTGTTCAAAAGGGCGGTCAAAAAGATCACAAAGATGCATTCGGGCAACATTTAAAAGCAAATTAAGTTCAAGTAAAACGACAAAAAAGTCGTTGCACTGCTGAATTTGGAAAAAATCAATGCAACTTTCATCAGCTCTAACAATTGGCGCTAATGCCGTTTTACCTAACGTTCGACTTGCCAATTTTCAACTCAGCAGCATAATGTGTAATTTGTGCACTAATTTACTTGCATACTGCGAATCTAACTAGTGGGTATATTTACAGAGCCCCCTGAAATGAAAGCTGCTGAATGTCGAAAAAAAAGAGGTTCATGTTTCATCTCAGTACGGCGATACTATACAATTGCAATTCGAAGCAAATCAAGCAACGGGATATTAAACTAGATCATAATTTTGGATAAATCCAGATGGCGGTCTCGAATAAGTTGACAATGATGAAAAATTTCCTATGTCTCAGCAAATAAAAGCGAATTAAGTGCATCATTGTTATAATAGCAACTTGAACAGGCGTTAAATACATGTTAACATCATACGAGTAATGTTCGACAAAACCATAGTCAAATGTTTATCAGCGTATCAAAGATTGATAAAAAAATAGAAAAAACAAATCTCACTCACCGTTTGTTTTCGCGATATTTGTTTTCATCGCTCCATGCGATATTTGTTTTGTTCATCCATGAACCTAAACATAACTGCATCACACTGACGGAAAATAAACACTTGTCCACGTTATACAGTTAAATAATCTAGAAAATAGAAATTCCTAACCTTTATTAAGATATACTAGTATACAATATGACTGTATAATACTTACATCACATTTCAGCACTGAAATACCTTATCATAAGGTAGGACAAAATAAACTGCCCAGAGAAACAAAACGTAGAAAATCCATATGAAAACCTATAAGCAAAAGTAAGATCACTAGACCAATATCACATCAAACCAATAAAAAACCAGAAGCTGAAACAGAGAAAAAAAACAAGTTTTGTTAGTATTTGTATTTAGAAGGCGATTTAAAAAAGGGAATAGGCGGATATGAACCATCAACTAGTTCGATCCTTTTACTGTAACAACCCTTTTTAGTCAGTAAGTCTGTGCTTGATCTAGATTTCAGATAACCTAATTATTCTACATCTTATAGCTGAGTAATACTGCAGCTTAGCAACTAATTCACAAATCACGGATAAAAAACTCTGAAACAAAGACAAACAATTGAAATGATGAAACCTTAAGACAAATGAAATCAAAATTTATCATAGTTTTATTTAGGAAGTTTTATCACAGCTGATACAAAGCAAAAACTGGTTAATTAGGCTTCAGAACAAAAAATCAGACGGGCAAAGATGGTGTACATGAAATACTTTTCTTTTGATATTATCAAAACTTTTTAACTTTTCTGCGGATATTATGCGCGTCGCATGGAAGTGAAACTAGGAAAACAAATCGCTCATAAAATATGACCTTTGTAACGAATCAGGCTAGTCACTTATCTAAGCACTTCAATGACAATTCAAACTTGCAAACTTAATCTCGGAAGCAGCAGAGTGCAACCATGCATGTTCTCTACAAGCTCTACGAATTGACCGTACAAAGTAATAATTTTCTTTGTCTTGATTACCCGCTGCTTTCCGATGCTTATACAATGATTAAAATTTACATACTGCTTTGAAAAGCACACTGACCATAATGAATGAATTTTCACTCTTCATTACTTTTCCAAATTTTCATTCCCTTTGATTTTCGCTGCTGCTACATGATTGAAGTGTTGCAAAAAGCATCAAGCCGTTCTATAATCGCGTAATACTTATGAAGTTCTTAATAGTTCTTTCATTTAACATCCTTACTAACGAACCGGGGTTCATTAGATTTGAAAAAAGAAATATTCTTGCAAAAATTAAATTTGTAATCCATTTTGGAGCAAATATTAAATTCCATGTGAATGAACCAAATTTAAAGTTAAACGATAAAAATTTAAAACAAAGAAAGTTATGTCTTTAAAATGCTTCACGATTTCTGCGTTTATCGTTTAATGATTGAAATGATGTTCATACGAGAGTTCAGATTCTTGATCAAATCATCTATGTCACTAAAATGCTTTACGATTTCTGTGTTTAACGTTTAATTATAGAAATGATTTTCATACGAAATAGTTCAGATTCTTCATCACAGTACACCTTTGCTTTAACCTTCGTGTCGCGCAAAGCATCGATCAAAATGCTGCTTGCTATCGTTTCTTTGGTAAGAAATTAAATGTCTAAAAAATACAGATAAGAACGAAAAATCATTCCATAAAGTATACCGTCAGGTTAAAGAATCTGAATGAGCCCTGGGGGGTATCGGCGCTTGGGCCACGATTTGTCAAGCTGGGAGAAGAGTCCCAAGTTTATCAAAAAGAATTGATTTTCACAGTCCGCAGTTAGCTTGACCGCCCGGATCCAGACGCCTTCGTAATTTACCAAACATCCATAGTTATGTTCGGACTCTCCTAAGTATTCGTTCCGATCCAACTGGCCGTACTCTTGGCACTCCCGCATCATGTTGGGGAAAGCAGCCTCGGAATTGGCCAAGATTGCTCCAACCTGATGGCTGGTGGCAAACTCGGACGCTTCCACTATGACGAGCTCTTGTTCCTCGTGCTATTGAATGTCCGACCGGAGGGAAGCTTTATCGAACTAAAATAGCAAGCGACTCGTATTACCACGATGCATACCTTTAATTTTGTTTCACTTAAACAACATTCGTTCATGAAAGGGCCAGTTGTCCATTGGTTCTCAAGAAAACACGCATGGATCGTCCGCCAATGCCCTCTTCGCATTCATGGTAGAACTGTGAATTCCGCGTAAATCATTTGTAGTATCAACCAAGTAAGGTTAGCCGCATCGATCAACGATCTTACCTCGCTTCCATGTATTTCACGTTCACAACGTCAGGGTTACACCTGGTACGTTGGTCCGAATGTTTGCAGCCACTATATTGTTTCAATCAATGAAGCACGTGGGATCTGGCACAATTGAAAACTATTTTCGGCAACACAACACGCGTTATTATCTTCGAGTTCCAGATTCCAAATGGCGTTGCAATGCCGAATGACAGATGAACTAGTGTTGGCAGAATCGGGATTCGGAAGATTCGAAGATTCGATCTCTAGACGGATTCCAAAGATTCGAATCCCATTTGACGGATTCTAAAGATTCGAATTGCTGTAAACATTCTATTCACTTTCTGCCATTAGTTTTTGCACTGGTATGCACTTTCGAAAAATAAACACTTCATACAAATCGAAAATGTATTCTCCATTAAAATTGGTTAAACTTCAATTTGTTATACATTCATATATGTATGTAATCTCTATATCTATAAAAATGGATGTTTGTATGTTCGTGATGCTAAAACTCAAAATCGGCTGGACCAATCTTGATGACGTCTTCGTATGATTTGTTCCTTTTTACCCAAGGAAGGTTTAGGAAAAAAGAGAATTTGAAAATTCCTAAGGAAAAGCCGGAAAATGGGAAAATTCGGCAAAAACGGCTTTTTCCCATACAAAAAATAAAAAACAAACTTCAGTCTTTAACGAAAATACAAAACGGCTGAACTTATTCTAAGGAAATCTTTTGCCGATTTCTTCCTTTTGGTCATTTTAAGGTTTTAGAAAAATGAAAAGTTTGAAAATTTAAAAGATCAAGGAAAAAAATTAGAAAACTCGAAAAAAGGCTTTTTTTCATAAAAGTAGTATTCGAATTAATAATTTTGAAACACGCATCTTATCTTACATAAATTACCTACATCTTGAGCGAGATGAGATCATCAAGTATCAAATGGGACGATACGTTAACTGCAATGAAGCGCTATGGAGAATATTTTCTTTTGCAATTCATGAGCGATTTCCTACTGTTGTGCATCTCGCAGTTCATTTGGAGAATGGTCAAAGAGTGTATTTCAACCTAGAAAATGCAGTACAACGAGCCGAAAAACAACCAGCAACAACTTTGACGAGTTTTGTTTTAACCTGCGCCAGCGATCCTTTCGCAAAAACATTGGTTTATTCGGAAATGCCTCGATATTACACATGGAATGCATCGTGAAAGAAATGGTTACGTAGAAAGCGAGGCCAACCAGTAGACGGACATCCAGTTGTGTTTTCAACTAATGCGTTAGGACGAATATACACAATCCACCCAAAAAACGATGATTGCTTCTATCTTCGGTTGTTGTTGGTTAATGTACGCGGTCCAACATCGTTTGAGTCATTACGTACCGTGAATCGTATCGTGTGTTCAACTTTTCGAGAAGCATGCCAGCAGTTAGAACTATTGGAACATGATGATCAGTGGAATCAAACAATGGACGATGCCATAGCTGCTTTACATGCCACTGAAATTCTTACACACACTTAGCAAAAGAGTGCGTATGATCGATTGATGAAGGTTATCGATGATGGTGGAAGAACGGCACACTCCGCACTAAAATTACCGTTAAACATGCAAGTCAGTGAAACTCCTGTTTGCAACATTTCATAGCAATCAGCTATGGCCCAAGTATTGAAAAATTGTAAACTAATTGTGTGGGATGTGCACAATGGCTCACAAACGGTCTGCGGAACAATAACGGTCGTTTTGGTGGAGCAACTGTATTGTTAGCAGGCGATTTTAGACAAACACTTCCCGTTATTCCAAAATCAACACCGGCAGATGAAGTAAATGCATGTCTCAAATCATCGTATTTTTGGCAATACGTAAAAACCATACGATTGACTATAAATATGCGAGTGCACTTGCAACAGGATAGAAGCGCAAGAGTTTTCTCCAAAGAGCTTCTAAAAATTGGAGACGGACAGATTCCGGTTAATATATCCAGTGGATTAATATCAATTCCGACTACCATTTGCCAATTCACTTCAACTAAAGAGGATCTCATAACTAATGTGTATCCAAATATCACCCAAAATTAAGCTAACGATTGATTGAGTTCACGTGCAAAATTAGCTGCGAAAAATATAGATGTTAATGACCTCAACTGGACAATTCTAAACCAAGTTCCGGGAGAGTTGCGATCATACAAATCAATACAGCTTATGAACAATAGCATAGAGGCAAGAATATTAAAAGGGGCTTATAAGCGGACCGAATGTTTAATTCCAAGAATTTCCATGAAATCGAACGATACCCAGCCAGCCAAATGAATGGAAAAATTCATGATTTACCCTCAAATTCATCAAAATCGCTCGATCTTAGGGTGTATGTATATTCCTAGAATTTCCTTGAAATCGATCGATATGCTATTTCAGTTCAACCGAATTCAATTTCCAGTGAATCTTGCATTTGCGATGACAATCAACAAGTCACAAGGGCAGTCGCTGGAAGTGTTTGGCTTAAATCTAGAAATGATTTGGTTTTCTCATGGCCAGCTATATGTTGCATGTTCACGCATAGGAAAATCGGCATCATTGTACATTTACGCACCCGAACAAAAGAATAAAAATGCAGTCTAACAAGCTGCGTTACAATAAAAGCAATAATAAAATCATAATAAAATGATTTCCAATATAATGAATTCAAATTTCTTCTCTATACAGTTTTTTAAAACCAAATTTAACATCACAGGTAGTCAATTTCAAATTTTAGAATATTCGAAACTGCATAATTATTTGACGGGGCGACGTTCGTCGGGTCAGCTTGTAAAATATAATATCTATAAAAGACATGTAAACACTTTCAATAGACTAAACTGAACCCAATGTGATGGAATGGTCTAGGCTTGAGTTATAAATAGTTGCAATATCGTTCCGATGCCTCCCTTTTCGTGCAGGCCAAAGAAGCCACTTTGCCACAATTTTCCAAATCTCGGTGCAAATTTGACCACCAACGCCGTAGTATATCGACGGACGGGATACAAATCCTGATCTTACGGTAGGTGATCACATTTGATACTCTTTTCCTTCTTCCTCGGATGGGAAATGTGATAGAAGGGATCGTTCGACGGTCCAATTGGCGGATATGTCCACGTACTACGATGGCCATAATACTTCGCAGATCTCGTACCGAAGGCCGTTTCTTCATTTGACGATCAATATTGGTGTTTGCTAGGTTTCTACACTTCACGGGCAGTTGCAGAAATTCGAGTGAAAATACTTTCGAAGCTTAAGTACAGTTTGTTGCACCATGAAAAACGGGATGGTGATTGCGTAGGAAAGTAGCATTGGCGTTACAAATATCATCTCAGCTTGGACGAAATATTTTCTCACAAAATACTGTACAGCTGCTATCGTGAATGCTTATCGAGGTGAGGATTTCCTGTTTTGCAATAAAAAGGTTCCCAACAAACCGTCCGGGATTAACTTGTTAGTTATAGTTGTAGTTTGCTCTAGCTTTAAGTATGCACACAAATCAACACGTTCTGAGGTGAAAAAAGACATTACCATTTTCCAATCCCGTGATCTAACTCGTCTTGTTCGTACGCGATTACAATGCGAAATGAGAGCTACCTTAGTTACGGAATTCGATATTTTCCGACCAAACAAGAGATTAAAGCGCCTTTTGTGAGGTATTATTTGCATGCTAGCTACTATCTTGTTTTTCTCAGTCCAATCAATAACAGTTCGTTTACAACAGCATCCATTCGAAGTCTACATATTCTAAATGATGGTGTGAGTTTGCGAGGGATTCTTTTAGGTGACATCTGAAGCTCAGATTGCCTGTCGTTGAGCTGCTCGAAACATTCGGGTAACGCATACTCATAATACATAAACTTACCATACACTCACGAAAATGTTCAAACGGTCATTTTTGTTTTAAAACAGAATGGACAATGCATCTGTTTTCAACGAAGCGTGAACAATGCAGATAGACATCCTGGCCATTCGTTTCTCAAGTACACATAGTTTGACGAACGAAAAAATTAGGTTTTAATAACATGATTCAACAAGACATAAATAAGCTTAGTGAAACAGATTATATCGAGGAATCGCAAAGGACTAACCAAGTTGAAATTTTTGTTCAACATTTAGAAACAAGCGTCTTGTTACCAAGATTTGAGCTTCAAATCGTGTACAAAGCAATCACAGTAACCACAATCAACTTTCGTAGCTAGCGACAATAGTAAATGAACTGTTCCTTTCCACTCAATTATCTTGTAATCTAGTTACAAAAGCACACACACGCATTAGAATGCACGGAACTAACATTATAAGCTTGTTTTATATCATAACAATGAATGTGTGCACCATTTCCCGTCACAAACTTAATTCACACACCGTTCTCCACTAGCACTTTTCCCGGCTTTGCACGGCTTTGCGGATGAAATTGAGCGGAAACCAAAGGTGACTTCTTTGACATCTGGCAAGCTGTCGCTCAATTCTTTTGAATAATAATAAATACACACATTGCATATATATGAGAACGAAAAGCCAATGGGCAAAATAACTAAGTGATGCCTCATTGTTTTGCTCGGTTTAAGCACAATTGTAGGAGTGTTGGCGTGCCTTAAAGTGAAACGCCAGTTAGAAGAAACAATCGCGCGGAATAAAATGTATGCTACTACCTATATGAAAAAGTACACAACTGATGCAGAGGTGCATACCAAAATTTGGGGAATGATTCATAAGTGCATAGCCGGTTACGGATTGGAAGAATCGTCAAAAATTACAAAATTATAGCGTGTTCAAAAGGGCGGTCAAAAAGATCACAAAGATGCATTCGGGCAACATTTAAAAGCAAATTAAGTTCAAGTAAAACGACAAAAAAGTCGTTGCACTGCTGAATTTGGAAAAAATCAATGCAACTTTCATCAGCTCTAACAATTGGCGCTAATGCCGTTTTACCTAACGTTCGACTTGCCAATTTTCAACTCAGCAGCATAATGTGTAATTTGTGCACTAATTTACTTGCATACTGCGAATCTAACTAGTGGGTATATTTACAGAGCCCCCTGAAATGAAAGCTGCTGAATGTCGAAAAAAAAGAGGTTCATGTTTCATCTCAGTACGGCGATACTATACAATTGCAATTCGAAGCAAATCAAGCAACGGGATATTAAACTAGATCATAATTTTGGATAAATCCAGATGGCGGTCTCGAATAAGTTGACAATGATGAAAAATTTCCTATGTCTCAGCAAATAAAAGCGAATTAAGTGCATCATTGTTATAATAGCAACTTGAACAGGCGTTAAATACATGTTAACATCATACGAGTAATGTTCGACAAAACCATAGTCAAATGTTTATCAGCGTATCAAAGATTGATAAAAAAAATAGAAAAAACAAATCTCACTCACCGTTTGTTTTCGCGATATTTGTTTTCATCGCTCCATGCGATATTTGTTTTGTTCATCCATGAACCTAAACATAACTGCATCACACTGACGGAAAATAAACACTTGTCCACGTTATACAGTTAAATAATCTAGAAAATAGAAATTCCTAACCTTTATTAAGATATACTAGTATACAATATGACTGTATAATACTTACATCACATTTCAGCACTGAAATACCTTATCATAAGGTAGGACAAAATAAACTGCCCAGAGAAACAAAACGTAGAAAATCCATATGAAAACCTATAAGCAAAAGTAAGATCACTAGACCAATATCACATCAAACCAATAAAAAACCAGAAGCTGAAACAGAGAAAAAAAACAAGTTTTGTTAGTATTTGTATTTAGAAGGCGATTTAAAAAAGGGAATAGGCGGATATGAACCATCAACTAGTTCGATCCTTTTACTGTAACAACCCTTTTTAGTCAGTAAGTCTGTGCTTGATCTAGATTTCAGATAACCTAATTATTCTACATCTTATAGCTGAGTAATACTGCAGCTTAGCAACTAATTCACAAATCACGGATAAAAAACTCTGAAACAAAGACAAACAATTGAAATGATGAAACCTTAAGACAAATGAAATCAAAATTTATCATAGTTTTATTTAGGAAGTTTTATCACAGCTGATACAAAGCAAAAACTGGTTAATTAGGCTTCAGAACAAAAAATCAGACGGGCAAAGATGGTGTACATGAAATACTTTTCTTTTGATATTATCAAAACTTTTTAACTTTTCTGCGGATATTATGCGCGTCGCATGGAAGTGAAACTAGGAAAACAAATCGCTCATAAAATATGACCTTTGTAACGAATCAGGCTAGTCACTTATCTAAGCACTTCAATGACAATTCAAACTTGCAAACTTAATCTCGGAAGCAGCAGAGTGCAACCATGCATGTTCTCTACAAGCTCTACGAATTGACCGTACAAAGTAATAATTTTCTTTGTCTTGATTACCCGCTGCTTTCCGATGCTTATACAATGATTAAAATTTACATACTGCTTTGAAAAGCACACTGACCATAATGAATGAATTTTCACTCTTCATTACTTTTCCAAATTTTCATTCCCTTTGATTTTCGCTGCTGCTACATGATTGAAGTGTTGCAAAAAGCATCAAGCCGTTCTATAATCGCGTAATACTTATGAAGTTCTTAATAGTTCTTTCATTTAACATCCTTACTAACGAACCGGGGTTCATTAGATTTGAAAAAAGAAATATTCTTGCAAAAATTAAATTTGTAATCCATTTTGGAGCAAATATTAAATTCCATGTGAATGAACCAAATTTAAAGTTAAACGATAAAAATTTAAAACAAAGAAAGTTATGTCTTTAAAATGCTTCACGATTTCTGCGTTTATCGTTTAATGATTGAAATGATGTTCATACGAGAGTTCAGATTCTTGATCAAATCATCTATGTCACTAAAATGCTTTACGATTTCTGTGTTTAACGTTTAATTATAGAAATGATTTTCATACGAAATAGTTCAGATTCTTCATCACAGTACACCTTTGCTTTAACCTTCGTGTCGCGCAAAGCATCGATCAAAATGCTGCTTGCTATCGTTTCTTTGGTAAGAAATTAAATGTCTAAAAAATACAGATAAGAACGAAAAATCATTCCATAAAGTATACCGTCAGGTTAAAGAATCTGAATGAGCCCTGGGGGGTATCGGCGCTTGGGCCACGATTTGTCAAGCTGGGAGAAGAGTCCCAAGTTTATCAAAAAGAATTGATTTTCACAGTCCGCAGTTAGCTTGACCGCCCGGATCCAGACGCCTTCGTAATTTACCAAACATCCATAGTTATGTTCGGACTCTCCTAAGTATTCGTTCCGATCCAACTGGCCGTACTCTTGGCACTCCCGCATCATGTTGGGGAAAGCAGCCTCGGAATTGGCCAAGATTGCTCCAACCTGATGGCTGGTGGCAAACTCGGACGCTTCCACTATGACGAGCTCTTGTTCCTCGTGCTATTGAATGTCCGACCGGAGGGAAGCTTTATCGAACTAAAATAGCAAGCGACTCGTATTACCACGATGCATACCTTTAATTTTGTTTCACTTAAACAACATTCGTTCATGAAAGGGCCAGTTGTCCATTGGTTCTCAAGAAAACACGCATGGATCGTCCGCCAATGCCCTCTTCGCATTCATGGTAGAACTGTGAATTCCGCGTAAATCATTTGTAGTATCAACCAAGTAAGGTTAGCCGCATCGATCAACGATCTTACCTCGCTTCCATGTATTTCACGTTCACAACGTCAGGGTTACACCTGGTACGTTGGTCCGAATGTTTGCAGCCACTATATTGTTTCAATCAATGAAGCACGTGGGATCTGGCACAATTGAAAACTATTTTCGGCAACACAACACGCGTTATTATCTTCGAGTTCCAGATTCCAAATGGCGTTGCAATGCCGAATGACAGATGAACTAGTGTTGGCAGAATCGGGATTCGGAAGATTCGAAGATTCGATCTCTAGACGGATTCCAAAGATTCGAATCCCATTTGACGGATTCTAAAGATTCGAATTGCTGTAAACATTCTATTCACTTTCTGCCATTAGTTTTTGCACTGGTATGCACTTTCGAAAAATAAACACTTCATACAAATCGAAAATGTATTCTCCATTAAAATTGGTTAAACTTCAATTTGTTATACATTCATATATGTATGTAATCTCTATATCTATAAAAATGGATGTTTGTATGTTCGTGATGCTAAAACTCAAAATCGGCTGGACCAATCTTGATGACGTCTTCGTATGATTTGTTCCTTTTTACCCAAGGAAGGTTTAGGAAAAAAGAGAATTTGAAAATTCCTAAGGAAAAGCCGGAAAATGGGAAAATTCGGCAAAAACGGCTTTTTCCCATACAAAAAATAAAAAACAAACTTCAGTCTTTAACGAAAATACAAAACGGCTGAACTTATTCTAAGGAAATCTTTTGCCGATTTCTTCCTTTTGGTCATTTTAAGGTTTTAGAAAAATGAAAAGTTTGAAAATTTAAAAGATCAAGGAAAAAAATTAGAAAACTCGAAAAAAGGCTTTTTTTCATAAAAGTAGTATTCGAATTAATAATTTTGAAACACGCATCTTATCTTACATAAATTACCTACATCTTGAGCGAGATGAGATCATCAAGTATCAAATGGGACGATACGTTAACTGCAATGAAGCGCTATGGAGAATATTTTCTTTTGCAATTCATGAGCGATTTCCTACTGTTGTGCATCTCGCAGTTCATTTGGAGAATGGTCAAAGAGTGTATTTCAACCTAGAAAATGCAGTACAACGAGCCGAAAAACAACCAGCAACAACTTTGACGAGTTTTGTTTTAACCTGCGCCAGCGATCCTTTCGCAAAAACATTGGTTTATTCGGAAATGCCTCGATATTACACATGGAATGCATCGTGAAAGAAATGGTTACGTAGAAAGCGAGGCCAACCAGTAGACGGACATCCAGTTGTGTTTTCAACTAATGCGTTAGGACGAATATACACAATCCACCCAAAAAACGATGATTGCTTCTATCTTCGGTTGTTGTTGGTTAATGTACGCGGTCCAACATCGTTTGAGTCATTACGTACCGTGAATCGTATCGTGTGTTCAACTTTTCGAGAAGCATGCCAGCAGTTAGAACTATTGGAACATGATAATCAGTGGAATCAAACAATGGACGATGCCATAGCTGCTTTACATGCCACTGAAGTTCTTACACACACTTAGCAAAAGAGTGCGTATGATCGATTGATGAAGGTTATCGATGATGGTGGAAGAACGGCACACTCCGCACTAAAATTACCGTTAAACATGCAAGTCAGTGAAACTCCTGTTTGCAACATTTCATAGCAATCAGCTATGGCCCAAGTATTGAAAAATTGTAAACTAATTGTGTGGGATGTGCACAATGGCTCACAAACGGTCTGCGGAACAATAACGGTCGTTTTGGTGGAGCAACTGTATTGTTAGCAGGCGATTTTAGACAAACACTTCCCGTTATTCCAAAATCAACACCGGCAGATGAAGTAAATGCATGTCTCAAATCATCGTATTTTTGGCAATACGTAAAAACCATACGATTGACTATAAATATGCGAGTGCACTTGCAACAGGATAGAAGCGCAAGAGTTTTCTCCAAAGAGCTTCTAAAAATTGGAGACGGACAGATTCCGGTTAATATATCCAGTGGATTAATATCAATTCCGACTACCATTTGCCAATTCACTTCAACTAAAGAGGATCTCATAACTAATGTGTATCCAAATATCACCCAAAATTAAGCTAACGATTGATTGAGTTCACGTGCAAAATTAGCTGCGAAAAATATAGATGTTAATGACCTCAACTGGACAATTCTAAACCAAGTTCCGGGAGATTTGCGATCATACAAATCAATACAGCTTATGAACAATAGCATAGAGGCAAGAATATTAAAAGGGGCTTATAAGCGGACCGAATGTTTAATTCCAAGAATTTCCATGAAATCGAACGATACCCAGCCAGCCAAACGAATGGAAAAATTCATGATTTACCCTCAAATTCATCAAAATCGCTCGATCTTAGGGTGTATGTATATTCCTAGAATTTCCTTGAAATCGATCGATATGCTATTTCAGTTCAACCGAATTCAATTTCCAGTGAATCTTGCATTTGCGATGACAATCAACAAGTCACAAGGGCAGTCGCTGGAAGTGTTTGGCTTAAATCTAGAAATGATTTGGTTTTCTCATGGCCAGCTATATGTTGCATGTTCACGCATAGGAAAATCGGCATCATTGTACATTTACGCACCCGAACAAAAGAATAAAAATGCAGTCTAACAAGCTGCGTTACAATAAAAGCAATAATAAAATCATAATAAAATGATTTCCAATATAATGAATTCAAATTTCTTCTCTATACAGTTTTTTAAAACCAAATTTAACATCACAGGTAGTCAATTTCAAATTTTAGAATATTCGAAACTGCATAATTATTTGACGGGGCGAAGTTCGTCGGGTCAGCTTGTAAAATATAATATCTATAAAAGACATGTAAACACTTTCAATAGACTAAACTGAACCCAATGTGATGGAATGGTCTAGGCTTGAGTTATAAATAGTTGCAATATCGTTCCGATGCCTCCCTTTTCGTGCAGGCCAAAGAAGCCACTTTGCCACAATTTTCCAAATCTCGGTGCAAATTTGACCACCAACGCCGTAGTATATCGACGGACGGGATACAAATCCTGATCTTACGGTAGGTGATCACATTTGATACTCTTTTCCTTCTTCCTCGGATGGGAAATGTGATAGAAGGGATCGTTCGACGGTCCAATTGGCGGATATGTCCACGTACTACGATGGCCATAATACTTCGCAGATCTCGTACCGAAGGCCGTTTCTTCATTTGACGATCATTATTGGTGTTTGCTAGGTTTCTACACTTCACGGGCAGTTGCAGAAATTCGAGTGAAAATACTTTCGAAGCTTAAGTACAGTTTGTTGCACCATGAAAAACGGGATGGTGATTGCGTAGGAAAGTAGCATTGGCGTTACAAATATCATCTCAGCTTGGACGAAATATTTTCTCACAAAATACTGTACAGCTGCTATCGTGAATGCTTATCGAGGTGAGGATTTCCTGTTTTGCAATAAAAAGGTTCCCAACAAACCGTCCGGGATTAACTTGTTAGTTATAGTTGTAGTTTGCTCTAGCTTTAAGTATGCACACAAATCAACACGTTCTGAGGTGAAAAAAGACATTACCATTTTCCAATCCCGTGATCTAACTCGTCTTGTTCGTACGCGATTACAATGCGAAATGAGAGCTACCTTAGTTACGGAATTCGATATTTTCCGACCAAACAAGAGATTAAAGCGCCTTTTGTGAGGTATTATTTGCATGCTAGCTACTATCTTGTTTTTCTCAGTCCAATCAATAACAGTTCGTTTACAACAGCATCCATTCGAAGTCTACATATTCTAAATGATGGTGTGAGTTTGCGAGGGATTCTTTTAGGTGACATCTGAAGCTCAGATTGCCTGTCGTTGAGCTGCTCGAAACATTCGGGTAACGCATACTCATAATACATAAACTTACCATACACTCACGAAAATGTTCAAACGGTCATTTTTGTTTTAAAACAGAATGGACAATGCATCTGTTTTCAACGAAGCGTGAACAATGCAGATAGACATCCTGGCCATTCGTTTCTCAAGTACACATAGTTTGACGAACGAAAAAATTAGGTTTTAATAACATGATTCAACAAGACATAAATAAGCTTAGTGAAACAGATTATATCGAGGAATCGCAAAGGACTAACCAAGTTGAAATTTTTGTTCAACATTTAGAAACAAGCGTCTTGTTACCAAGATTTGAGCTTCAAATCGTGTACAAAGCAATCACAGTAACCACAATCAACTTTCGTAGCTAGCGACAATAGTAAATGAACTGTTCCTTTCCACTCAATTATCTTGTAATCTAGTTACAAAAGCACACACACGCATTAGAATGCACGGAACTAACATTATAAGCTTGTTTTATATCATAACAATGAATGTGTGCACCATTTCCCGTCACAAACTTAATTCACACACCGTTCTCCACTAGCACTTTTCCCGGCTTTGCACGGCTTTGCGGATGAAATTGAGCGGAAACCAAAGGTGACTTCTTTGACATCTGGCAAGCTGTCGCTCAATTCTTTTGAATAATAATAAATACACACATTGCATATATATGAGAACGAAAAGCCAATGGGCAAAATAACTAAGTGATGCCTCATTGTTTTGCTCGGTTTAAGCACAATTGTAGGAGTGTTGGCGTGCCTTAAAGTGAAACGCCAGTTAGAAGAAACAATCGCGCGGAATAAAATGTATGCTACTACCTATATGAAAAAGTACACAACTGATGCAGAGGTGCATACCAAAATTTGGGGAATGATTCATAAGTGCATAGCCGGTTACGGATTGGAAGAATCGTCAAAAATTACAAAATTATAGCGTGTTCAAAAGGGCGGTCAAAAAGATCACAAAGATGCATTCGGGCAACATTTAAAAGCAAATTAAGTTCAAGTAAAACGACAAAAAAGTCGTTGCACTGCTGAATTTGGAAAAAATCAATGCAACTTTCAGCTCTAACAATTGGCGCTAATGCCGTTTTACCTAACGTTCGACTTGCCAATTTTCAACTCAGCAGCATAATGTGTAATTTGTGCACTAATTTACTTGCATACTGCGAATCTAACTAGTGGGTATATTTACAGAGCCCCCTGAAATGAAAGCTGCTGAATGTCGAAAAAAAAGAGGTTCATGTTTCATCTCAGTACGGCGATACTATACAATTGCAATTCGAAGCAAATCAAGCAACGGGATATTAAACTAGATCATAATTTTGGATAAATCCAGATGGCGGTCTCGAATAAGTTGACAATGATGAAAAATTTCCTATGTCTCAGCAAATAAAAGCGAATTAAGTGCATCATTGTTATAATAGCAACTTGAACAGGCGTTAAATACATGTTAACATCATACGAGTAATGTTCGACAAAACCATAGTCAAATGTTTATCAGCGTATCAAAGATTGATAAAAAAAATAGAAAAAACAAATCTCACTCACCGTTTGTTTTCGCGATATTTGTTTTCATCGCTCCATGCGATATTTGTTTTGTTCATCCATGAACCTAAACATAACTGCATCACACTGACGGAAAATAAACACTTGTCCACGTTATACAGTTAAATAATCTAGAAAATAGAAATTCCTAACCTTTATTAAGATATACTAGTATACAATATGACTGTATAATACTTACATCACATTTCAGCACTGAAATACCTTATCATAAGGTAGGACAAAATAAACTGCCCAGAGAAACAAAACGTAGAAAATCCATATGAAAACCTATAAGCAAAAGTAAGATCACTAGACCAATATCACATCAAACCAATAAAAAACCAGAAGCTGAAACAGAGAAAAAAAACAAGTTTTGTTAGTATTTGTATTTAGAAGGCGATTTAAAAAAGGGAATAGGCGGATATGAACCATCAACTAGTTCGATCCTTTTACTGTAACAACCCTTTTTAGTCAGTAAGTCTGTGCTTGATCTAGATTTCAGATAACCTAATTATTCTACATCTTATAGCTGAGTAATACTGCAGCTTAGCAACTAATTCACAAATCACGGTTAAAAAACTCTGAAACAAAGACAAACAATTGAAATGATGAAACCTTAAGACAAATGAAACCAAAATTTATCATAGTTTTATTTAGGAAGTTTTATCACAGCTGATACAAAGCAAAAACTGGTTAATTAGGCTTCAGAAAAAAAAATCAGACGGGCAAACATGGTGTACATGAAATACTTTTCTTTTGATATTATCAAAACTTTTTAACTTTTCTGCGGATATTATGCGCGTCGCATGGAAGTGAAACTAGGAAAACAAATCGCTCATAAAATATGACCTTTGTAACGAATCAGGCTAGTCACTTATCTAAGCACTTCAATGACAATTCAAACTTGCAAACTTAATCTCGGAAGCAGCAGAGTGCAACCATGCATGTTCTCTACAAGCTCTACGAATTGACCGTACAAAGTAATAATTTTCTTTGTCTTGATTACCCGTTGCTTTCCGATGCTTATACAATGATTAAAATTTACATACTGCTTTGAAAAGCACACTGACCATAATGAATGAATTTTCACTCTTCATTACTTTTCCAAATTTTCATTCCCTTTGATTTTCGCTGCTGCTACATGATTGAAGTGTGGCAAAAAGCATCAAGCCGTTCTATAATCGCGTAATACTTATGAAGTTCTTAATAGTTCTTTCATTTAACATCCTTACTAACGAACCGGGGTTCATTAGATTTGAAAAAAGAAATATTCTTGCAAAAATTAAATTTGTAATCCATTTTGGAGCAAATATTAAATTCCATGTGAATGAACCAAATTTAAAGTTAAACGATAAAAATTTAAAACAAAGAAAGTTATGTCTTTAAAATGCTTCACGATTTCTGCGTTTATCGTTTAATGATTGAAATGATGTTCATACGAGAGTTCAGATTCTTGATCAAATCATCTATGTCACTAAAATGCTTTACGATTTCTGTGTTTAACGTTTAATTATAGAAATGATTTTCATACGAAATAGTTCAGATTCTTCATCACAGTACACCTTTGCTTTAACCTTCGTGTCGCGCAA
This sequence comes from Anopheles ziemanni, assembly GCF_943734765.1. NCBI lineage: Eukaryota > Metazoa > Arthropoda > Insecta > Diptera > Culicidae > Anopheles > Anopheles ziemanni. The sequence goes on along the minus strand of NW_026689818.1, from coordinate 198,150 downwards.
AGCATCGATCAAAATGCTGCTTGCTATCGTTTCTTTGGTAAGAAATTAAATGTCTAAAAAATACAGATAAGAACGAAAAATCATTCCATAAAGTATACCGTCAGGTTAAAGAATCTGAATGAGCCCTGGGGGGTATCGGCGCTTGGGCCACGATTTGTCAAGCTGGGAGAAGAGTCCCAAGTTTATCAAAAAGAATTGATTTTCACAGTCCGCAGTTAGCTTGACCGCCCGGATCCAGACGCCTTCGTAATTTACCAAACATCCATAGTTATGTTCGGACTCTCCTAAGTATTCGTTCCGATCCAACTGGCCGTACTCTTGGCACTCCCGCATCATGTTGGGGAAAGCAGCCTCGGAATTGGCCAAGATTGCTCCAACCTGATGGCTGGTGGCAAACTCGGACGCTTCCACTATGACGAGCTCTTGTTCCTCGTGCTATTGAATGTCCGACCGGAGGGAAGCTTTATCGAACTAAAATAGCAAGCGACTCGTATTACCACGATGCATACCTTTAATTTTGTTTCACTTAAACAACATTCGTTCATGAAAGGGCCAGTTGTCCATTGGTTCTCAAGAAAACACGCATGGATCGTCCGCCAATACCCTCTTCGCATTCATGGTAGAACTGTGAATTCCGCGTAAATCATTTGTAGTATCAACCAAGTAAGGTTAGCCGCATCGATCAACGATCTTACCTCGCTTCCATGTATTTCACGTTCACAACGTCAGGGTTACACCTGGTACGTTGGTCCGAATGTTTGCAGCCACTATATTGTTTCAATCAATGAAGCACGTGGGATCTGGCACAATTGAAAACTATTTTCGGCAACACAACACGCGTTATTATCTTCGAGTTCCAGATTCCAAATGGCGTTGCAATGCCGAATGACAGATGAACTAGTGTTGGCAGAATCGGGATTCGGAAGATTCGAAGATTCGATCTCTAGACGGATTCCAAAGATTCGAATCCCATTTGACGGATTCTAAAGATTCGAATTGCTGTAAACATTCTATTCACTTTCTGCCATTAGTTTTTGCACTGGTATGCACTTTCGAAAAATAAACACTTCATACAAATCGAAAATGTATTCTCCATTAAAATTGGTTAAACTTCAATTTGTTATACATACATATATGAATGTAATCTCTATATCTATAAAAATGGATGTTTGTATGTTCGTGATGCTAAAACTCAAAATCGGCTGGACCAATCTTGATGACGTCTTCGTATGATTTGTTCCTTTTTACCCAAGGAAGGTTTAGGAAAAAAGAGAATTTGAAAATTCCTAAGGAAAAGCCGGAAAATGGGAAAATTCGGCAAAAACGGCTTTTTTCCATACAAAAAATAAAAAACAAACTTCAGTCTTTAACGAAAATACAAAACGGCTGAACTTATTCTAAGGAAATCTTTTGCCGATTTCTTCCTTTTGGTCATTTTAAGGTTTTAGAAAAATGAAAAGTTTGAAAATTTAAAAGATCAAGGAAAAAAATTAGAAAACTCGAAAAAAGGCTTTTTTTCATAAAAGTAGTATTCGAATTAATAATTTTGAAACACGCATCTTATCTTACATAAATTACCTACATCTTGAGCGAGATGAGATCATCAAGTATCAAATGGGACGATACGTTAACTGCAATGAAGCGCTATGGAGAATATTTTCTTTTGCAATTCATGAGCGATTTCCTACTGTTGTGCATCTCGCAGTTCATTTGGAGAATGCCCATCCAACACAAAATGAACATTTCTCCATACAAAATGGGTCCCGGTTTTGTCAACGGTTCTCTCAACGATCGTCCAGTTAAACCGGGATAATTCATTCGGAGCAAAGCCGGCAAAAACGAAAAAGAGGAGAGCCCTGATGGGCCCCCTTCTCTCTTCTGCCTTCTACAACACTCTCATGCCTCGAGCACACAGCGGGATTCGAACCCAACCTCTCCAACTCCGGTCTGTGTACGCTAACCACTAGACCGGCGCTCTTGCTTGAGAATGGCGCGCTAAATGTACAATATATATCTAGCTACATGCGTTTGCATGCATCGTTAGCGATCGCTAGCGTAGGCCTCAACCAAGAGCAGGCCATTTAAGGCTCTCGCGGGGTCTTCGCGTACACTCTCTGCACTGCCGTACGGTGGAGAGCGTGTAATTGTATGGAGCGAATTGCGCTCTTTGAGGGCTTCGCACTTGTTTGTATCCACGCGTGCTCAGGCTTCATACAAGTTTTGCTCACTCTTCATATAAGTTACGCTCGCGGGCGGGTCGAAAATTGTCGGCCCTGCAGCGCGAATGCGACGGAGCATAAGTCAGTCGCTCCGTCTCGCTCCGATCCACGGGGATAGGCCTGAGTTCATTCAAAATTGGTAGTAGGGTGGTCAAAGAGTGTATTTCAACCTAGAAAATGCAGTACAACGAGCCGAAAAACAACCAGCAACAACTTTGACGAGTTTTGTTTTAACCTGCGCCAGCGATCCTTTCGCAAAAACATTGGTTTATTCGGAAATGCCTCGATATTACACATGGAATGCATCGTGAAAGAAATGGTTACGTAGAAAGCGAGGCCAACCAGTAGACGGACATCCAGTTGTGTTTTCAACTAATGCGTTAGGACGAATATACACAATCCACCCAAAAAACGATGATTGCTTCTATCTTCGGTTGTTGTTGGTTAATGTACGCGGTCCAACATCGTTTGAGTCATTACGTACCGTGAATCGTATCGTGTGTTCAACTTTTCGAGAAGCATGCCAGCAGTTAGAACTATTGGAACATGATGATCAGTGGAATCAAACAATGGACGATGCCATAGCTGCTTTACATGCCACTGAAATTCTTACACACACTTAGCAAAAGAGTGCGTATGATCGATTGATGAAGGTTATCGATGATGGTGGAAGAACGGCACACTCCGCACTAAAATTACCGTTAAACATGCAAGTCAGTGAAACTCCTGTTTGCAACATTTCATAGCAATCAGCTATGGCCCAAGTATTGAAAAATTGTAAACTAATTGTGTGGGATGTGCACAATGGCTCACAAACGGTCTGCGGAACAATAACGGTCGTTTTGGTGGAGCAACTGTATTGTTAGCAGGCGATTTTAGACAAACACTTCCCGTTATTCCAAAATCAACACCGGCAGATGAAGTAAATGCATGTCTCAAATCATCGTATTTTTGGCAATACGTAAAAACCATACGATTGACTATAAATATGCGAGTGCACTTGCAACAGGATAGAAGCGCAAGAGTTTTCTCCAAAGAGCTTCTAAAAATTGGAGACGGACAGATTCCGGTTAATATATCCAGTGGATTAATATCAATTCCGACTACCATTTGCCAATTCACTTCAACTAAAGAGGATCTCATAACTAATGTGTATCCAAATATCACCCAAAATTAAGCTAACGATTGATTGAGTTCACGTGCAAAATTAGCTGCGAAAAATATAGATGTTAATGACCTCAACTGGACAATTCTAAACCAAGTTCCGGGAGATTTGCGATCATACAAATCAATACAGCTTATGAACAATAGCATAGAGGCAAGAATATTAAAAGGGGCTTATAAGCGGACCGAATGTTTAATTCCAAGAATTTCCATGAAATCGAACGATACCCAGCCAGCCAAATGAATGGAAAAATTCATGATTTACCCTCAAATTCATCAAAATCGCTCGATCTTAGGGTGTATGTATATTCCTAGAATTTCCTTGAAATCGATCGATATGCTATTTCAGTTCAACCGAATTCAATTTCCAGTGAATCTTGCATTTGCGATGACAATCAACAAGTCACAAGGGCAGTCGCTGGAAGTGTTTGGCTTAAATCTAGAAATGATTTGGTTTTCTCATGGCCAGCTATATGTTGCATGTTCACGCATAGGAAAATCGGCATCATTGTACATTTACGCACCCGAACAAAAGAATAAAAATGCAGTCTAACAAGCTGCGTTACAATAAAAGCAATAATAAAATCATAATAAAATGATTTCCAATATAATGAATTCAAATTTCTTCTCTATACAGTTTTTTAAAACCAAATTTAACATCACAGGTAGTCAATTTCAAATTTTAGAATATTCGAAACTGCATAATTATTTGACGGGGCGACGTTCGTCGGGTCAGCTTGTAAAATATAATATCTATAAAAGACATGTAAACACTTTCAATAGACTAAACTGAACCCAATGTGATGGAATGGTCTAGGCTTGAGTTATAAATAGTTGCAATATCGTTCCGATGCCTCCCTTTTCGTGCAGGCCAAAGAAGCCACTTTGCCACAATTTTCCAAATCTCGGTGCAAATTTGACCACCAACGCCGTAGTATATCGACGGACGGGATACAAATCCTGATCTTACGGTAGGTGATCACATTTGATACTCTTTTCCTTCTTCCTCGGATGGGAAATGTGATAGAAGGGATCGTTCGACGGTCCAATTGGCGGATATGTCCACGTACTACGATGGCCATAATACTTCGCAGATCTCGTACCGAAGGCCGTTTCTTCATTTGACGATCAATATTGGTGTTTGCTAGGTTTCTACACTTCACGGGCAGTTGCAGAAATTCGAGTGAAAATACTTTCGAAGCTTAAGTACAGTTTGTTGCACCATGAAAAACGGGATGGTGATTGCGTAGGAAAGTAGCATTGGCGTTACAAATATCATCTCAGCTTGGACGAAATATTTTCTCACAAAATACTGTACAGCTGCTATCGTGAATGCTTATCGAGGTGAGGATTTCCTGTTTTGCAATAAAAAGGTTCCCAACAAACCGTCCGGGATTAACTTGTTAGTTATAGTTGTAGTTTGCTCTAGCTTTAAGTATGCACACAAATCAACACGTTCTGAGGTGAAAAAAGACATTACCATTTTCCAATCCCGTGATCTAACTCGTCTTGTTCGTACGCGATTACAATGCGAAATGAGAGCTACCTTAGTTACGGAATTCGATATTTTCCGACCAAACAAGAGATTAAAGCGCCTTTTGTGAGGTATTATTTGCATGCTAGCTACTATCTTGTTTTTCTCAGTCCAATCAATAACAGTTCGTTTACAACAGCATCCATTCGAAGTCTACATATTCTAAATGATGGTGTGAGTTTGCGAGGGATTCTTTTAGGTGACATCTGAAGCTCAGATTGCCTGTCGTTGAGCTGCTCGAAACATTCGGGTAACGCATACTCATAATACATAAACTTACCATACACTCACGAAAATGTTCAAACGGTCATTTTTGTTTTAAAACAGAATGGACAATGCATCTGTTTTCAACGAAGCGTGAACAATGCAGATAGACATCCTGGCCATTCGTTTCTCAAGTACACATAGTTTGACGAACGAAAAAATTAGGTTTTAATAACATGATTCAACAAGACATAAATAAGCTTAGTGAAACAGATTATATCGAGGAATCGCAAAGGACTAACCAAGTTGAAATTTTTGTTCAACATTTAGAAACAAGCGTCTTGTTACCAAGATTTGAGCTTCAAATCGTGTACAAAGCAATCACAGTAACCACAATCAACTTTCGTAGCTAGCGACAATAGTAAATGAACTGTTCCTTTCCACTCAATTATCTTGTAATCTAGTTACAAAAGCACACACACGCATTAGAATGCACGGAACTAACATTATAAGCTTGTTTTATATCATAACAATGAATGTGTGCACCATTTCCCGTCACAAACTTAATTCACACACCGTTCTCCACTAGCACTTTTCCCGGCTTTGCACGGCTTTGCGGATGAAATTGAGCGGAAACCAAAGGTGACTTCTTTGACATCTGGCAAGCTGTCGCTCAATTCTTTTGAATAATAATAAATACACACATTGCATATATATGAGAACGAAAAGCCAATGGGCAAAATAACTAAGTGATGCCTCATTGTTTTGCTCGGTTTAAGCACAATTGTAGGAGTGTTGGCGTGCCTTAAAGTGAAACGCCAGTTAGAAGAAACAATCGCGCGGAATAAAATGTATGCTACTACCTATATGAAAAAGTACACAACTGATGCAGAGGTGCATACCAAAATTTGGGGAATGATTCATAAGTGCATAGCCGGTTACGGATTGGAAGAATCGTCAAAAATTACAAAATTATAGCGTGTTCAAAAGGGCGGTCAAAAAGATCACAAAGATGCATTCGGGCAACATTTAAAAGCAAATTAAGTTCAAGTAAAACGACAAAAAAGTCGTTGCACTGCTGAATTTGGAAAAAATCAATGCAACTTTCATCAGCTCTAACAATTGGCGCTAATGCCGTTTTACCTAACGTTCGACTTGCCAATTTTCAACTCAGCAGCATAATGTGTAATTTGTGCACTAATTTACTTGCATACTGCGAATCTAACTAGTGGGTATATTTACAGAGCCCCCTGAAATGAAAGCTGCTGAATGTCGAAAAAAAAGAGGTTCATGTTTCATCTCAGTACGGCGATACTATACAATTGCAATTCGAAGCAAATCAAGCAACGGGATATTAAACTAGATCATAATTTTGGATAAATCCAGATGGCGGTCTCGAATAAGTTGACAATGATGAAAAATTTCCTATGTCTCAGCAAATAAAAGCGAATTAAGTGCATCATTGTTATAATAGCAACTTGAACAGGCGTTAAATACATGTTAACATCATACGAGTAATGTTCGACAAAACCATAGTCAAATGTTTATCAGCGTATCAAAGATTGATAAAAAAATAGAAAAAACAAATCTCACTCACCGTTTGTTTTCGCGATATTTGTTTTCATCGCTCCATGCGATATTTGTTTTGTTCATCCATGAACCTAAACATAACTGCATCACACTGACGGAAAATAAACACTTGTCCACGTTATACAGTTAAATAATCTAGAAAATAGAAATTCCTAACCTTTATTAAGATATACTAGTATACAATATGACTGTATAATACTTACATCACATTTCAGCACTGAAATACCTTATCATAAGGTAGGACAAAATAAACTGCCCAGAGAAACAAAACGTAGAAAATCCATATGAAAACCTATAAGCAAAAGTAAGATCACTAGACCAATATCACATCAAACCAATAAAAAACCAGAAGCTGAAACAGAGAAAAAAAACAAGTTTTGTTAGTATTTGTATTTAGAAGGCGATTTAAAAAAGGGAATAGGCGGATATGAACCATCAACTAGTTCGATCCTTTTACTGTAACAACCCTTTTTAGTCAGTAAGTCTGTGCTTGATCTAGATTTCAGATAACCTAATTATTCTACATCTTATAGCTGAGTAATACTGCAGCTTAGCAACTAATTCACAAATCACGGTTAAAAAACTCTGAAACAAAGACAAACAATTGAAATGATGAAACCTTAAGACAAATGAAATCAAAATTTATCATAGTTTTATTTAGGAAGTTTTATCACAGCTGATACAAAGCAAAAACTGGTTAATTAGGCTTCAGAAAAAAAAATCAGACGGGCAAACATGGTGTACATGAAATACTTTTCTTTTGATATTATCAAAACTTTTTAACTTTTCTGCGGATATTATGCGCGTCGCATGGAAGTGAAACTAGGAAAACAAATCGCTCATAAAATATGACCTTTGTAACGAATCAGGCTAGTCACTTATCTAAGCACTTCAATGACAATTCAAACTTGCAAACTTAATCTCGGAAGCAGCAGAGTGCAACCATGCATGTTCTCTACAAGCTCTACGAATTGACCGTACAAAGTAATAATTTTCTTTGTCTTGATTACCCGCTGCTTTCCGATGCTTATACAATGATTAAAATTTACATACTGCTTTGAAAAGCACACTGACCATAATGAATGAATTTTCACTCTTCATTACTTTTCCAAATTTTCATTCCCTTTGATTTTCGCTGCTGCTACATGATTGAAGTGTTGCAAAAAGCATCAAGCCGTTCTATAATCGCGTAATACTTATGAAGTTCTTAATAGTTCTTTCATTTATCATCCTTACTAACGAACCGGGGTTCATTAGATTTGAAAAAAGAAATATTCTTGCAAAAATTAAATTTGTAATCCATTTTGGAGCAAATATTAAATTCCATGTGAATGAACCAAATTTAAAGTTAAACGATAAAAATTTAAAACAAAGAAAGTTATGTCTTTAAAATGCTTCACGATTTCTGCGTTTATCGTTTAATGATTGAAATGATGTTCATACGAGAGTTCAGATTCTTGATCAAATCATCTATGTCACTAAAATGCTTTACGATTTCTGTGTTTAACGTTTAATTATAGAAATGATTTTCATACGAAATAGTTCAGATTCTTCATCACAGTACACCTTTGCTTTAACCTTCGTGTCGCGCAAAGCATCGATCAAAATGCTGCTTGCTATCGTTTCTTTGGTAAGAAATTAAATGTCTAAAAAATACAGATAAGAACGAAAAATCATTCCATAAAGTATACCGTCAGGTTAAAGAATCTGAATGAGCCCTGGGGGGTATCGGCGCTTGGGCCACGATTTGTCAAGCTGGGAGAAGAGTCCCAAGTTTATCAAAAAGAATTGATTTTCACAGTCCGCAGTTAGCTTGACCGCCCGGATCCAGACGCCTTCGTAATTTACCAAACATCCATAGTTATGTTCGGACTCTCCTAAGTATTCGTTACGATCCAACTGGCCGTACTCTTGGCACTCCCGCATCATGTTGGGGAAAGCAGCCTCGGAATTGGCCAAGATTGCTCCAACCTGATGGCTGGTGGCAAACTCGGACGCTTCCACTATGACGAGCTCTTGTTCCTCGTGCTATTGAATGTCCGACCGGAGGGAAGCTTTATCGAACTAAAATAGCAAGCGACTCGTATTACCACGATGCATACCTTTAATTTTGTTTCACTTAAACAACATTCGTTCATGAAAGGGCCAGTTGTCCATTGGTTCTCAAGAAAACACGCATGGATCGTCCGCCAATGCCCTCTTCGCATTCATGGTAGAACTGTGAATTCCGCGTAAATCATTTGTAGTATCAACCAAGTAAGGTTAGCCGCATCGATCAACGATCTTACCTCGCTTCCATGTATTTCACGTTCACAACGTCAGGGTTACACCTGGTACGTTGGTCCGAATGTTTGCAGCCACTATATTGTTTCAATCAATGAAGCACGTGGGATCTGGCACAATTGAAAACTATTTTCGGCAACACAACACGCGTTATTATCTTCGAGTTCCAGATTCCAAATGGCGTTGCAATGCCGAATGACAGATGAACTAGTGTTGGCAGAATCGGGATTCGGAAGATTCGAAGATTCGATCTCTAGACGGATTCCAAAGATTCGAATCCCATTTGACGGATTCTAAAGATTCGAATTGCTGTAAACATTCTATTCACTTTCTGCCATTAGTTTTTGCACTGGTATGCACTTTCGAAAAATAAACACTTCATACAAATCGAAAATGTATTCTCCATTAAAATTGGTTAAACTTCAATTTGTTATACATTCATATATGTATGTAATCTCTATATCTATAAAAATGGATGTTTGTATGTTCGTGATGCTAAAACTCAAAATCGGCTGGACCAATCTTGATGACGTCTTCGTATGATTTGTTCCTTTTTACCCAAGGAAGGTTTAGGAAAAAAGAGAATTTGAAAATTCCTAAGGAAAAGCCGGAAAATGGGAAAATTCGGCAAAAACGGCTTTTTCCCATACAAAAAATAAAAAACAAACTTCAGTCTTTAACGAAAATACAAAACGGCTGAACTTATTCTAAGGAAATCTTTTGCCGATTTCTTCCTTTTGGTCATTTTAAGGTTTTAGAAAAATGAAAAGTTTGAAAATTTAAAAGATCAAGGAAAAAAATTAGAAAACTCGAAAAAAGGCTTTTTTTCATAAAAGTAGTATTCGAATTAATAATTTTGAAACACGCATCTTATCTTACATAAATTACCTACATCTTGAGCGAGATGAGATCATCAAGTATCAAATGGGACGATACGTTAACTGCAATGAAGCGCTATGGAGAATATTTTCTTTTGCAATTCATGAGCGATTTCCTACTGTTGTGCATCTCGCAGTTCATTTGGAGAATGGTCAAAGAGTGTATTTCAACCTAGAAAATGCAGTACAACGAGCCGAAAAACAACCAGCAACAACTTTGACGAGTTTTGTTTTAACCTGCGCCAGCGATCCTTTCGCAAAAACATTGGTTTATTCGGAAATGCCTCGATATTACACATGGAATGCATCGTGAAAGAAATGGTTACGTAGAAAGCGAGGCCAACCAGTAGACGGACATCCAGTTGTGTTTTCAACTAATGCGTTAGGACGAATATACACAATCCACCCAAAAAACGATGATTGCTTCTATCTTCGGTTGTTGTTGGTTAATGTACGCGGTCCAACATCGTTTGAGTCATTACGTACCGTGAATCGTATCGTGTGTTCAACTTTTCGAGAAGCATGCCAGCAGTTAGAACTATTGGAACATGATAATCAGTGGAATCAAACAATGGACGATGCCATAGCTGCTTTACATGCCACTGAAGTTCTTACACACACTTAGCAAAAGAGTGCGTATGATCGATTGATGAAGGTTATCGATGATGGTGGAAGAACGGCACACTCCGCACTAAAATTACCGTTAAACATGCAAGTCAGTGAAACTCCTGTTTGCAACATTTCATAGCAATCAGCTATGGCCCAAGTATTGAAAAATTGTAAACTAATTGTGTGGGATGTGCACAATGGCTCACAAACGGTCTGCGGAACAATAACGGTCGTTTTGGTGGAGCAACTGTATTGTTAGCAGGCGATTTTAGACAAACACTTCCCGTTATTCCAAAATCAACACCGGCAGATGAAGTAAATGCATGTCTCAAATCATCGTATTTTTGGCAATACGTAAAAACCATACGATTGACTATAAATATGCGAGTGCACTTGCAACAGGATAGAAGCGCAAGAGTTTTCTCCAAAGAGCTTCTAAAAATTGGAGACGGACAGATTCCGGTTAATATATCCAGTGGATTAATATCAATTCCGACTACCATTTGCCAATTCACTTCAACTAAAGAGGATCTCATAACTAATGTGTATCCAAATATCACCCAAAATTAAGCTAACGATTGATTGAGTTCACGTGCAAAATTAGCTGCGAAAAATATAGATGTTAATGACCTCAACTGGACAATTCTAAACCAAGTTCCGGGAGATTTGCGATCATACAAATCAATACAGCTTATGAACAATAGCATAGAGGCAAGAATATTAAAAGGGGCTTATAAGCGGACCGAATGTTTAATTCCAAGAATTTCCATGAAATCGAACGATACCCAGCCAGCCAAATGAATGGAAAAATTCATGATTTACCCTCAAATTCATCAACATCGCTCGATCTTAGGGTGTATGTATATTCCTAGAATTTCCTTGAAATCGATCGATATGCTATTTCAGTTCAACCGAATTCAATTTCCAGTGAATCTTGCATTTGCGATGACAATCAACAAGTCACAAGGGCAGTCGCTGGAAGTGTTTGGCTTAAATCTAGAAATGATTTGGTTTTCTCATGGCCAGCTATATGTTGCATGTTCACGCATAGGAAAATCGGCATCATTGTACATTTACGCACCCGAACAAAAGAATAAAAATGCAGTCTAACAAGCTGCGTTACAATAAAAGCAATAATAAAATCATAATAAAATGATTTCCAATATAATGAATTCAAATTTCTTCTCTATACAGTTTTTTAAAACCAAATTTAACATCACAGGTAGTCAATTTCAAATTTTAGAATATTCGAAACTGCATAATTATTTGACGGGGCGAAGTTCGTCGGGTCAGCTTGTAAAATATAATATCTATAAAAGACATGTAAACACTTTCAATAGACTAAACTGAACCCAATGTGATGGAATGGTCTAGGCTTGAGTTATAAATAGTTGCAATATCGTTCCGATGCCTCCCTTTTCGTGCAGGCCAAAGAAGCCACTTTGCCACAATTTTCCAAATCTCGGTGCAAATTTGACCACCAACGCCGTAGTATATCGACGGACGGGATACAAATCCTGATCTTACGGTAGGTGATCACATTTGATACTCTTTTCCTTCTTCCTCGGATGGGAAATGTGATAGAAGGGATCGTTCGACGGTCCAATTGGCGGATATGTCCACGTACTACGATGGCCATAATACTTCGCAGATCTCGTACCGAAGGCCGTTTCTTCATTTGACGATCATTATTGGTGTTTGCTAGGTTTCTACACTTCACGGGCAGTTGCAGAAATTCGAGTGAAAATACTTTCGAAGCTTAAGTACAGTTTGTTGCACCATGAAAAACGGGATGGTGATTGCGTAGGAAAGTAGCATTGGCGTTACAAATATCATCTCAGCTTGGACGAAATATTTTCTCACAAAATACTGTACAGCTGCTATCGTGAATGCTTATCGAGGTGAGGATTTCCTGTTTTGCAATAAAAAGGTTCCCAACAAACCGTCCGGGATTAACTTGTTAGTTATAGTTGTAGTTTGCTCTAGCTTTAAGTATGCACACAAATCAACACGTTCTGAGGTGAAAAAAGACATTACCATTTTCCAATCCCGTGATCTAACTCGTCTTGTTCGTACGCGATTACAATGCGAAATGAGAGCTACCTTAGTTACGGAATTCGATATTTTCCGACCAAACAAGAGATTAAAGCGCCTTTTGTGAGGTATTATTTGCATGCTAGCTACTATCTTGTTTTTCTCAGTCCAATCAATAACAGTTCGTTTACAACAGCATCCATTCGAAGTCTACATATTCTAAATGATGGTGTGAGTTTGCGAGGGATTCTTTTAGGTGACATCTGAAGCTCAGATTGCCTGTCGTTGAGCTGCTCGAAACATTCGGGTAACGCATACTCATAATACATAAACTTACCATACACTCACGAAAATGTTCAAACGGTCATTTTTGTTTTAAAACAGAATGGACAATGCATCTGTTTTCAACGAAGCGTGAACAATGCAGATAGACATCCTGGCCATTCGTTTCTCAAGTACACATAGTTTGACGAACGAAAAAATTAGGTTTTAATAACATGATTCAACAAGACATAAATAAGCTTAGTGAAACAGATTATATCGAGGAATCGCAAAGGACTAACCAAGTTGAAATTTTTGTTCAACATTTAGAAACAAGCGTCTTGTTACCAAGATTTGAGCTTCAAATCGTGTACAAAGCAATCACAGTAACCACAATCAACTTTCGTAGCTAGCGACAATAGTAAATGAACTGTTCCTTTCCACTCAATTATCTTGTAATCTAGTTACAAAAGCACACACACGCATTAGAATGCACGGAACTAACATTATAAGCTTGTTTTATATCATAACAATGAATGTGTGCACCATTTCCCGTCACAAACTTAATTCACACACCGTTCTCCACTAGCACTTTTCCCGGCTTTGCACGGCTTTGCGGATGAAATTGAGCGGAAACCAAAGGTGACTTCTTTGACATCTGGCAAGCTGTCGCTCAATTCTTTTGAATAATAATAAATACACACATTGCATATATATGAGAACGAAAAGCCAATGGGCAAAATAACTAAGTGATGCCTCATTGTTTTGCTCGGTTTAAGCACAATTGTAGGAGTGTTGGCGTGCCTTAAAGTGAAACGCCAGTTAGAAGAAACAATCGCGCGGAATAAAATGTATGCTACTACCTATATGAAAAAGTACACAACTGATGCAGAGGTGCATACCAAAATTTGGGGAATGATTCATAAGTGCATAGCCGGTTACGGATTGGAAGAATCGTCAAAAATTACAAAATTATAGCGTGTTCAAAAGGGCGGTCAAAAAGATCACAAAGATGCATTCGGGCAACATTTAAAAGCAAATTAAGTTCAAGTAAAACGACAAAAAAGTCGTTGCACTGCTGAATTTGGAAAAAATCAATGCAACTTTCATCAGCTCTAACAATTGGCGCTAATGCCGTTTTACCTAACGTTCGACTTGCCAATTTTCAACTCAGCAGCATAATGTGTAATTTGTGCACTAATTTACTTGCATACTGCGAATCTAACTAGTGGGTATATTTACAGAGCCCCCTGAAATGAAAGCTGCTGAATGTCGAAAAAAAAGAGGTTCATGTTTCATCTCAGTACGGCGATACTATACAATTGCAATTCGAAGCAAATCAAGCAACGGGATATTAAACTAGATCATAATTTTGGATAAATCCAGATGGCGGTCTCGAATAAGTTGACAATGATGAAAAATTTCCTATGTCTCAGCAAATAAAAGCGAATTAAGTGCATCATTGTTATAATAGCAACTTGAACAGGCGTTAAATACATGTTAACATCATACGAGTAATGTTCGACAAAACCATAGTCAAATGTTTATCAGCGTATCAAAGATTGATAAAAAAATAGAAAAAACAAATCTCACTCACCGTTTGTTTTCGCGATATTTGTTTTCATCGCTCCATGCGATATTTGTTTTGTTCATCCATGAACCTAAACATAACTGCATCACACTGACGGAAAATAAACACTTGTCCACGTTATACAGTTAAATAATCTAGAAAATAGAAATTCCTAACCTTTATTAAGATATACTAGTATACAATATGACTGTATAATACTTACATCACATTTCAGCACTGAAATACCTTATCATAAGGTAGGACAAAATAAACTGCCCAGAGAAACAAAACGTAGAAAATCCATATGAAAACCTATAAGCAAAAGTAAGATCACTAGACCAATATCACATCAAACCAATAAAAAACCAGAAGCTGAAACAGAAAAAAAAAACAAGTTTTGTTAGTATTTGTATTTAGAAGGCGATTTAAAAAAGGGAATAGGCGGATATGAACCATCAACTAGTTCGATCCTTTTACTGTAACAACCCTTTTTAGTCAGTAAGTCTGTGCTTGATCTAGATTTCAGATAACCTAATTATTCTACATCTTATAGCTGAGTAATACTGCAGCTTAGCAACTAATTCACAAATCACGGTTAAAAAACTCTGAAACAAAGACAAACAATTGAAATGATGAAACCTTAAGACAAATGAAACCAAAATTTATCATAGTTTTATTTAGGAAGTTTTATCACAGCTGATACAAAGCAAAAACTGGTTAATTAGGCTTCAGAAAAAAAAATCAGACGGGCAAACATGGTGTACATGAAATACTTTTCTTTTGATATTATCAAAACTTTTTAACTTTTCTGCGGATATTATGCGCGTCGCATGGAAGTGAAACTAGGAAAACAAATCGCTCATAAAATATGACCTTTGTAACGAATCAGGCTAGTCACTTATCTAAGCACTTCAATGACAATTCAAACTTGCAAACTTAATCTCGGAAGCAGCAGAGTGCAACCATGCATGTTCTCTACAAGCTCTACGAATTGACCGTACAAAGTAATAATTTTCTTTGTCTTGATTACCCGCTGCTTTCCGATGCTTATACAATGATTAAAATTTACATACTGCTTTGAAAAGCACACTGACCATAATGAATGAATTTTCACTCTTCATTACTTTTCCAAATTTTCATTCCCTTTGATTTTCGCTGCTGCTACATGATTGAAGTGTTGCAAAAAGCATCAAGCCGTTCTATAATCGCGTAATACTTATGAAGTTCTTAATAGTTCTTTCATTTAACATCCTTACTAACGAACCGGGGTTCATTAGATTTGAAAAAAGAAATATTCTTGCAAAAATTAAATTTGTAATCCATTTTGGAGCAAATATTAAATTCCATGTGAATGAACCAAATTTAAAGTTAAACGATAAAAATTTAAAACAAAGAAAGTTATGTCTTTAAAATGCTTCACGATTTCTGCGTTTATCGTTTAATGATTGAAATGATGTTCATACGAGAGTTCAGATTCTTGATCAAATCATCTATGTCACTAAAATGCTTTACGATTTCTGTGTTTAACGTTTAATTATAGAAATGATTTTCATACGAAATAGTTCAGATTCTTCATCACAATACACCTTTGCTTTAACCTTCGTGTCGCGCAAAGCATCGATCAAAATGCTGCTTGCTATCGTTTCTTTGGTAAGAAATTAAATGTCTAAAAAATACAGATAAGAACGAAAAATCATTCCATAAAGTATACCGTCAGGTTAAAGAATCTGAATGAGCCCTGGGGGGTATCGGCGCTTGGGCCACGATTTGTCAAGCTGGGAGAAGAGTCCCAAGTTTATCAAAAAGAATTGATTTTCACAGTCCGCAGTTAGCTTGACCGCCCGGATCCAGACGCCTTCGTAGTTTACCAAACATCCATAGTTATGTTCGGACTCTCCTAAGTATTCGTTCCGATCCAACTGGCCGTACTCTTGGCACTCCCGCATCATGTTGGGGAAAGCAGCCTCGGAATTGGCCAAGATTGCTCCAACCTGATGGCTGGTGGCAAACTCGGACGCTTCCACTATGACGAGCTCTTGTTCCTCGTGCTATTGAATGTCCGACCGGAGGGAAGCTTTATCGAACTAAAATAGCAAGCGACTCGTATTACCACGATGCATACCTTTAATTTTGTTTCACTTAAACAACATTCGTTCATGAAAGGGCCAGTTGTCCATTGGTTCTCAAGAAAACACGCAAGGATCGTCCGCCAATGCCCTCTTCGCATTCATGGTAGAACTGTGAATTCCGCGTAAATCATTTGTAGTATCAACCAAGTAAGGTTAGCCGCATCGATCAACGATCTTACCTCGCTTCCATGTATTTCACGTTCACAACGTCAGGGTTACACCTGGTACGTTGGTCCGAATGTTTGCAGCCACTATATTGTTTCAATCAATGAAGCACGTGGGATCTGGCACAATTGAAAACTATTTTCGGCAACACAACACGCGTTATTATCTTCGAGTTCCAGATTCCAAATGGCGTTGCAATGCCGAATGACAGATGAACTAGTGTTGGCAGAATCGGGATTCGGAAGATTCGAAGATTCGATCTCTAGACGGATTCCAAAGATTCGAATCCCATTTGACGGATTCTAAAGATTCGAATCCCATCTGACAGATTCTAAAGATTGGGATCCCATTTGATTGATTCTAACCGCGTGACTACATTAGGCGTACCATACCAAAAACTTGATACGGTCTAGCTCAAGGTGGGTCCTAAGGGAGGTGAGCTCAAAGGCCTGGTCGTGGCAGCCATTTTGAAATTAATTTTTGACAACCGTTCCTGGTTTTATTTACCAACAAAAGGATTACGACGCGTTAGCAAGCTGCTGGTTCCAGTTGATACGGTTACCGGAAGACTCTGCCCTCATTAGCCACAAATTTACTGAGGACACAGTTCCATCTACGATATATTGCAAAGTCATCTAGTAAATGAGGTTGGACGAGATGGGTAAAGCGGTTTGGTCATCCAAAGGCACATATGTTAACACTTTGTTGCTACAATGCTACACGAAACGTGTTTGTTAAAACGACAGTATCTTTTTCATATCGCATTTTTCCACATTCCATGAGTTAGTTTTGCAAAAAACAGCTGAACAGGATAAATACGGCATTCTTACGCTATCGGAAAGAACTTTGGAAACAACTGGCAAATTGTAAACATAAACAAAACCCGGAACGATTGTCAAATTTTTCCTTTATTTTTCCAAAAAAAGCAAGGCGATTTGTTCGGGATGAACCCACCTGGATAGTATTCACTTTGGGTATGGTACGCTTCATAAAGTCACGCCATGAAAAGAATTGAGCAACAGTTTGACAGATGTCACATAAGACTACCCAAGAAGAAAAAACCCTGCTATTTGAGGTGTTTTTGACCTCTAAGTTGAGTTCGAACTAATGGTCACACCCAAGATGATTAAATACTGAATAGGTGACTTTTTTGGAGGTATTTTTTTAGAAAATGGCGACCATGACTTTTGACAGTATGGTGATAAACAGCATAGAATGTAAACAACTATGCGAGTAAAGAGAAGGTACGTGACCGTCCGTCCACACGGCGCTGCGACAATTCTGCGACCAGGGTTTCTGCGACCGATTTGTGCTCACCGGAAGTGTCAAAGTAATCAAAAGTAGCCCAAGTCGGCCATCTTGCATGTCAAAAGTGTCGCAGAAACTCCCACCGGCACTGGGTCGCAGCGTTGGACAATCTGGGCAACGTTTTCGTCGCAACTTTCTGCGACATTACAAAAAGACCGTTATTCGTATGTAAAAATGCTCATTGTCATGGTTTGTTCGACGAGAAGGAGTTTTGATATAGTAAATAAATATACTGGCGTACTAATTCATGTTTTTAATGCTTTTTTTTATTTAACTATTGTGTTAAAATGAAAGAATGTAAATAATAATTTTAATGTAAATGCATATAGCATATTTTTATTATTCTAGAAAGTCAACAGCATTAAAGTAAAAACAAGTAACGCCGGTTTGTTCGACGAGAAGAAGTTTTAATATAGTAAATAAATATACTGACGTATTAATTCATGTTTTGAATCCGTTTTTTAATTCAACTATTGTATTAAAATGTATGAATGTAAATAATAACTTTAATGTAAATGCGCCCTATAGCATATTTTTGGGAATCATTACATGGGTAAGCATTTTAGAAAATCAAAAACATCAATGTAAAAACAAGTAAACGTTAAAAGCGTAGTTTTGGAAGCGCTTAAGTACAGTTGGTCCCCGCAGTACGCGATACTCGATATACGCGAATTCGCAATACGCGATTTTTTACAACTGACAGCTCATAGCGTTGCTTGAGTTCTGACTAGTCAATTTTACTTTGTTTTGGTAGAATGAAGTTTTTAATATGCACTTTTTAACAGAGACATAATTATGCAATGTAAGAAATGGAACACTTATTAGTGATTTCGATAAAAGATATGTTAAATAAGCGGTTCCCTCTCAGTGTCAACTCTTCAATATGAGGTATAAACGAAATGGCAGAGGAAATCCGCAATACGCGAAAATTCGATATACGCTATTGCGTCCGGTCCCAAACATTCGCGTACTGCCAACTGTATTGTTCAAACTTTTCGATATGTCCGTTATCGGTATCCTTTTTAGCTCGACTAGAAAGAGTTTTATTCTGGAGTTTATTTTTTTGTTCACAAATAACATAAAAACAGACGTAATAAAAACGATGCACAAGTCGATGATCAAAAGCACTTCTATCGACTTAAACGTTGGTTGTGCTGGTAGGGTGGAGTGCAATACAAAAACAAAACAAACAGTGTTGTGCTATTTTGTTTTGAGTTTTAGGAGTGGGTTAAAAATTTTGCAATGTGCGATCCAGAGATAATGCTAAGTTGGACGCAAGCCTGGGCTTCTTTTATGAGGTTACATCTACTACAACAGCGTCAGCGTCGCCAACGGTTGTGGATGCGGCCAATGCTGATGGAGCGGGATGAAAATGCCAGCCGGCTGTTGGGTAGTATTCTCGAGGAGGAGCTGGATGGAACAGTTATCAACTTTATGAGGATATCGCGGGAGGATTTCCGGTACCTATATAGCTTGATAGCACCCAGTATCCGGAGGCAGGACACCAACATGCGCCTTTCCGTAACGGCGAAAGACAAACTGATTGTTACACTAAGGTATCTTGCTTCTGGAGATGATTACAAGAGTTTGGAATACGCTTACCGGGTATGAATAGAAAAGCAATAATTAAAATCGTGACAATTGAAGCTCACGAGATTTTTCACCTGTAGATATCGAAGCAGTGCTTCTCCAAATTTATCCCAGAAGTATGTCACCAGCTAATTCAAATACTTCGGGAATATGTGAAGGTAAATTCAAAATTAAACCTAAAAGCCCTTAACAAACTAAACGAAAATTAAGGAAATGATAACCTAGTTCTAATTATCTACTAATGATAAGCCCTACCCTACCCTACCCTACCCTGCTAATGTAAACTTAAGGATATGTGAAGGTAAATTCAAAATTAAACCTAAAAGCCCTTAACAAACTAAACGAAAATTAAGGAAATAGTAACCTAGTCCTAATTATCTACTAATGATAAGCCCTACCCTACCCTACTAATGTAAACTTAAGGATATCTACCGTACTTTTTAAAAAAAAATTTGCGCTCTGCCTCATTCAACAATTGATTAATCTTATACCTAGTCTCTTCGCATAATTCTTCGTCCAGTAAGGCCAACCGCTGACCTACACTAACACCGTATTGTGCATTGGGGCCGGTTGTAGTTGTTGTTTTAATAAGTTCGTTAGTGGCATGAGACACAACACGCAATGTTTCCAAAACTTCCTCGTTGTAGGAAAGGTTGGCCTCATGCCACCGACGCTTATTATTCCGAGCCCTTGTCACTGGTGGAGTGCTTGGCTGGGGGCGTGTAGGTAAACGCCTGGTGGAAGTGCGTCTTGATGGGCTAGAAGACGGCCCGGGGGTTGGAGTGAACTGCCGTCTACGCCCTGATGGTCCTGGAGGCGTTGATGCAGCTTGATCTTCAGGAAACCCAGCAGCATCAATGTCCTGAAGGTATTCAACATCCTGATATTCCTCAGATTCAGATTGATCCACGTACATCTAAAAAATAAAGAAGGATGAAAATATAATATTGAAAAAAGTTTTTAATTATTGTTTATTTCAGCTTCCAACCAGCAGGGAACAGTGGCTCGAAGTGTCACGAAAATTTGAAGCGAAATTCGATTTTCCACATGTAATTGGAGCTATAGACGGAAAGCATGTTGCAATTACAACTCCAAAACACAGTGGTACGGATTATTTCAATTACAAAAAATTCTCCAGCATCGTTTTATTGGCTGTAGTGGATGCAGATTACAACTTTTTATGCGCAGACGTTGGCTGTAAAGGTCGCATATCAGATGGAGGTGTGTTTCGGCACTCTAGGTTATATCCTTTGCTAGAGCATAACAAACTGAACATCCCTGAGCCAGCTGTATTGGACGAAACATCAAGGGTCCAAGTACCATACATGCTGCTGGGAGACAGTGGATTTGCCCTTACAAAGTATTGCCTGAAATCGTTCGGTGGTGTGACGCAACGGGGATCGATCGAAAGGCAATTTAACGACCGTCATTCCCGAGCCAGACGTCCTGTAGAGCAGGCGTTTGGCATATTAAGTGGCAGGTTCAGGGTGCTAAGAAAACCTATAAAATTGGAACCCGCAATAGCACGGAAGATTGTGCTGGCATGTATTTATATGCATAACTTTATAAGACGGCAAAGAACCACCGAACCCTTTGACGCCGACTTAATATTGATAAACGACCCTTCAGGCAGTGCACAAGCATGGCAAGATCTGCGTGGTATAAGCGTCAGGGCAAGTGACCACCTTATACAAATACGTATGCATCTAGCAAACTATCTAGCTACTAGTTAGCTTTTCAAACGCAATCCTAGATTAATTTTAATGTTAGCAGAAAATAATAAACTATTGCTTTCATCAAGAACATAGTTTATACTTTTAGTTCTTCTATTCTACAAAGAGTCAAAGTGCCGCGATACGAGTTTGGACTCCCGATATAGTACACAGCAGAATGTTTGAACTTGAAATATAACTCACCGTATCCTCCGTATCGCCACATTCTGTCACGGCCGACAAGAAACTCATTGCCTCATAGGCGTACCATAGACTCTTCGTCTGTTCATCAGCCCCTGAAACATTAATGAGTAATGTTGGTTTATAATCTATATCTATAAAATTCTAGTGTCACGGTGTTAGTGTTCAAACTCCTCCTAAACGACTGAACCATTTAAACTCAAACTTTGCACACACGTTCCTTAGGTATGAGAATAGGTTTTTAACTATGTCTCATATCTGTAAATTTTATACTTTTTTAATTAATTACAATTTTCTATCGTCATACATTGGTTTGTTTGTTTTGTTTACATTCAGCAATGACACATAAAGTGAACTACAACAAGTATAAACGGACACAGCAACATGCCTTTTGACATACTGTGGTGGTGAGTTTAATACAAAAGTGGTGAATTTAATTCAAACAAGTCGTTTCATATAAGTGACGATAGTAAAATCTTTGTTAATTTTTGGTAATAATAACTAATGTTGTT
This sequence comes from Anopheles ziemanni, assembly GCF_943734765.1. Lineage (NCBI taxonomy): Eukaryota > Metazoa > Arthropoda > Insecta > Diptera > Culicidae > Anopheles > Anopheles ziemanni. The sequence continues at coordinate 176,187 of NW_026689818.1, read as the reverse complement.
AATTGGTGGTAGTAGAATATGTGTTCAAATTATTGTTGCTTAGAGCAGTGAGAAAACCTTCTCATTTACCAGTGTTGTGAAAACGAATTTCAGTATAGTTACTACAGCGAGGCTATGAACTCGCGAGTAGGGACGAGCATGCTTATTCGTCACGTCACGTACCAGGACAAAATGCGGCGCATAGTCATGATAGAACAAAACGTGTGTTCAAACATTAATGTCGCTGAATTTAGTCCGACAAGCTATGTTTAGTATCGAGGATCGTTGCATGGTAATTAAAAATTTACCGCTAAGTTATTGTTATGTTTTTGGTTCGCCGAATCGAAGTGCATTTAATTTGATGGACACTGAAATAAGTCGTGAACTGCAGCATAATATTGCAGTCATGTTGGATATCGTTTCTCACAACGTATCAATGTTGACTGATGAACAAGCATATGTTTACGAACGCATTATCATGGCAGTATCAACGGGACAAAGTGGTATCTTTTTTCGGATGCCCCAGTCCGAACTGGCAAAACATTTCTCATATCGCTCTTGCTTTCCAAAATACGAGCAAACAATGAAATTGCAATACCAGTTGCTTCATCTGGAATTGTAGCTGGAAATGGAGGTAGAACGACGCATTCATCATTTAGGCTACTTCGAAACATCAATAGGAACACAAAAGCCGTATGAAACAACAAAAATCAATCACTCATGGCCTAGGTCATGCAACAGTGAAAAATAATTATCTGGGAAGAATGCACCATGCATTCTCTTGAGGCGCTGTACAGAACACTCAAAGACGTGAAGTGTAATAAAGATTGTTCCAGTAATACACTAGATCCCTGCAGTACGCTATTCTCGATATACGCGAATTCGCAATACGCAATTTTTTACAACTGACAGCCCATAGAGTTGCTCGACTTCTATTAGTCAGTTTTACTTTGTTTTGGTAGAATGAAGTTTTTAATATGCACTTTTTAACAGAGATATAATGAAACAATGGAAAAAATGGAACACTTATTAGTTATTTGGATAAAAGATATGTTAAATAAGCGGTTCCCTCTCAGTGTCAACTCTTCAATATGAAGTATAAACTATATGGCAGAGGAAATCCCCAATACGCGAATCGATATACGCTATTGCGTTCGGTCCCAAACATTCGCGTACTGCGGAGACCAACTGTACTGTGTTTCTCCTCTCAGGTGATTTCAGGCACAGTACAGTTGGTCTCCGCAGTACGCGAATGTTTGGGACCGAACGCAATAGCGTTCCCGTAGTGCCACGATCCACCTATGCTGATAAGATCACCTGAACTTGCCTTACTCATCGGTGTTGTGGAGCAATATTGAAAAACTTTAACTAAGCATAAACAGGCACGTCCAAATGCTACAGGATCCATCAGCTTTTACTTTCTCCAAACAGTTATTAGACATCGGCAATACACCTTAGCAGATTCTTAAAAAGCTCTAATAGAAACCCAATTTAGAAAACTAATATGTACGTCATACATGGCTTACCAGGCGTACATAAAACATCGTTCATTCAATTGGTCTGCTTGATTATTAACAAAATAAGGATGATAATCATTAGCAGCCTCACTATAAGCTTTTTACGACGTAAAAAGTGTAAATACAATGAAATTAATGTACTTAAGAAATATAATGTGACCGTTAAACCAATTTTTAACAACATCAAACGGGTCAGCTAGTAGTTTTATAAAATGTTGTTATAACTAAATTAATTTACCAGATCCGGTTTTTTGGGTTTTCGAATATATGGGTTTAAAGTGCCGGTATGAACTGTTCAACGATTCCCATTTTTTTTGCAATAGGAATGTTGAAACCCCCATTGCTTCGCTGATATCTTCCCATGCATCTGCCTGCCTATTTTTATTTTTATAATTTCGATGCTTCCTATTCCACAAGCACCCGTACAATTCAACGAGACTTATGAAATGTAGAGATTTCTCATTGCTCAAGTCGATAGTCTGAGTTCTACTGTGAAGCCACTACAACTCTATGCATGATCTTCGTGAACTTCTACCCAACGAGAGCCATTTACTGATGAAATGATTGAAGTTTTTTGATGGTTTATGGTCTTCACAACACACTCGTCACTATACATACCTTTTGCTTCTTTGACATGGTTAAACTCTGTAATAAACTTTAATATTTCACCTTCAATGAACGCACGTAGTAAACAACGTTTCAACAGATTTTGCACGCGCACACGGACTTGACAATCGCGTTCCGAGAAAATTGAACACAACCAACGTTTAAGTCGATAGAAGTGCTTTTGATCATCGACTTGTGCATCGTTTTTATTACGTCTGTTTTTATGTTATTTGTGAACAAAAAAATAAACTCCAGAATAAAACTCTTTCTAGTCGAGCTAAAAAGGATACGGATAACGGACATATCGAAAAGTTTGAACAATACTTAAGCGCTTCCAAAACTACGCTTTTAACGTTTACTTGTTTTTACATTGATGTTTTTGATTTTCTAAAATGCTTACCCATGTAATGATTCCCCAAAATATGCTATAGGGCGCATTTACATTAAAGTTATTATTTACATTCATACATTTTAATACAATAGTTGAACTAAAAAACGGATTCAAAACATGAATTAATACGTCAGTATATTTATTTACTATATTAAAACTTCTTCTCGTCGAACAAACCGGCGTTACTTGTTTTTACTTTAATGCTGTTGACTTTCTAGAATAATAAAAATATGCTATATGCATTTACATTAAAATTATTATTTACATTCTTTCATTTTAACACAATAGTTAAATAAAAAAAAGCATTAAAAACATGAATTAGTACGCCAGTATATTTATTGACTATATCAAAACTCCTTCTCGTCGAACAAACCATGACAATGAGCATTTTTACATACGAATAACGGTCTTTTTGTAATGTCGCAGAAAGTTGCGACGAAAACGTTGCCCAGATTGTCCAACGCTGCGACCCAGTGCCGGGGGGAGTTTCTGCGACACTTTTGGCATGCAAGATGGCCGACTTGGGCTACTTTTGATTACTTTGACACTTCCGGTGAGCACAAATCGGTCGCAGAAACCCTGGTCGCAGAATTGTCGCAGCGCCGTGTGGACGGACGGTCACGTACCTTCTCTTTACTCGCATAGTTGTTTACATTCTATGCTGTTTATCACCATACTGTCAAAAGTCATGGTCGCCATTTTCTAAAAAAATACCTCCAAAAAAGTCACCTATTCAGTATTTAATCATCTTGGGTGTGACCATTAGTTCGAACTCAACTTAGAGGTCAAAAACACCTCAAATAGCAGGGTTTTTTCTTCTTGGGTAGTCTTATGTGACATCTGTCAAACTGTTGCTCAATTCTTTTCATGGCGTGACTTTATGAAGCGTACCATACCCAAAGTGAATACTATCCAGGTGGGTTCATCCCGAACAAATCGCCTTGCTTTTTTTGGAAAAATAAAGGAAAAATTTGACAATCGTTCCGGGTTTTGTTTATGTTTACAATTTGCCAGTTGTTGTTTCCAAAGTTCTTTCCGATAGCGTAAGAATGCCGTATTTATCCTGTTCAGCTGTTTTTTGCAAAACTAACTCATGGAATGTGAAAAAATGCGATATGAAAAAGATACTGTCGTTTTAACAAACACGTTTCGTGTAGCATTGTAGCAACAAAGTGTTAACATATGTGCCTTTGGATGACCAAACCGCTTTACCCATCTCCTCCAACCTCATTTACTAGATGACTTTGCAATATATCGTAGATGGAACTGTGTCCTCAGTAAATTTGAGGCTAATGAGGGCAGAGTCTTCCGGTAACCGTATCAACTGGAACCAGCAGCTTGCTAACGCGTCGTAATCCTTTTGTTGGTAAATAAAACCAGGAACGGTTGTCAAAAATTAATTTCAAAATGGCTGCCACGACCAGGCCTTTGAGCTCACCTCCCTTAGGACCCACCTTGAGCTAGACCGTATCAAGTTTTTGGTATGGTACGCCTAATGTAGTCACGCGGTTAGAATCCCTCAAATGGGATCCCAATCTTTAGAATCTGTCAGATGGGATTCGAATCTTTAGAATCCGTCAAATGGGATTCGAATCTTTGGAATCCGTCTAGAGATCGAATCTTCGAATCTTCCGAATCCCGATTCTGCCAACACTAGTTCATCTGTCATTCGGCATTGCAACGCCATTTGGAATCTGGAACTCGAAGATAATAATGCGTGTTGTGTTGCCGAAAATAGTTTTCAATTGTGCCAGATCCCACGTGCTTCATTGATTGAAACAATATAGTGGCTGCAAACATTCGGACCAACGTACCAGGTGTAACCCTGACGTTGTGAACGTGAAATACATGGAAGCGAGGTAAGATCGTTGATCGATGCGGCTAACCTTACTTGGTTGATACTACAAATGATTTACGCGGAATTCACAGTTCTACCATGAATGCGAAGAGGGCATTGGCGGACGATCCATGCGTGTTTTCTTGAGAACCAATGGACAACTGGCCCTTTCATGAACGAATGTTGTTTAAGTGAAACAAAATTAAAGGTATGCATCGTGGTAATACGAGTCGCTTGCTATTTTAGTTCGATAAAGCTTCCCTCCGGTCGGACATTCAATAGCACGAGGAACAAGAGCTCGTCATAGTGGAAGCGTCCGAGTTTGCCACCAGCCATCAGGTTGGAGCAATCTTGGCCAATTCCGAGGCTGCTTTCCCCAACATGATGCGGGAGTGCCAAGAGTACGGCCAGTTGGATCGGAACGAATACTTAGGAGAGTCCGAACATAACTATGGATGTTTGGTAAACTACGAAGGCGTCTGGATCCGGGCGGTCAAGCTAACTGCGGACTGTGAAAATCAATGCTTTTTGATAAACTTGGGACTCTTCTCCCAGCTTGACAAATCGTGGCCCAAGCGCCGATACCCCCCAGGGCTCATTCAGATTCTTTAACCTGACGGTATACTTTATGGAATGATTTTTCGTTCTTATCTGTATTTTTTAGACATTTAATTTCTTACCAAAGAAACGATAGCAAGCAGCATTTTGATCGATGCTTTGCGCGACACGAAGGTTAAAGCAAAGGTGTATTGTGATGAAGAATCTGAACTATTTCGTATGAAAATCATTTCTATAATTAAACGTTAAACACAGAAATCGTAAAGCATTTTAGTGACATAGATGATTTGATCAAGAATCTGAACTCTCGTATGAACATCATTTCAATCATTAAACGATAAACGCAGAAATCGTGAAGCATTTTAAAGACATAACTTTCTTTGTTTTAAATTTTTATCGTTTAACTTTAAATTTGGTTCATTCACATGGAATTTAATATTTGCTCCAAAATGGATTACAAATTTAATTTTTGCAAGAATATTTCTTTTTTCAAATCTAATGAACCCCGGTTCGTTAGTAAGGATGTTAAATGAAAGAACTATTAAGAACTTCATAAGTATTACGCGATTATAGAACGGCTTGATGCTTTTTGCCACACTTCAATCATGTAGCAGCAGCGAAAATCAAAGGGAATGAAAATTTGGAAAAGTAATGAAGAGTGAAAATTCATTCATTATGGTCAGTGTGCTTTTCAAAGCAGTATGTAAATTTTAATCATTGTATAAGCATCGGAAAGCAGCGGGTAATCAAGACAAAGAAAATTATTACTTTGTACGGTCAATTCGTAGAGCTTGTAGAGAACATGCATGGTTGCACTCTGCTGCTTCCGAGATTAAGTTTGCAAGTTTGAATTGTCATTGAAGTGCTTAGATAAGTGACTAGCCTGATTCGTTACAAAGGTCATATTTTATGAGCGATTTGTTTTCCTAGTTTCACTTCCATGCGACGCGCATAATATCCGCAGAAAAGTTAAAAAGTTTTGATAATATCAAAAGAAAAGTATTTCATGTACACCATGTTTGCCCGTCTGATTTTTTTTTCTGAAGCCTAATTAACCAGTTTTTGCTTTGTATCAGCTGTGATAAAACTTCCTAAATAAAACTATGATAAATTTTGATTTCATTTGTCTTAAGGTTTCATCATTTCAATTGTTTGTCTTTGTTTCAGAGTTTTTTAACCGTGATTTGTGAATTAGTTGCTAAGCTGCAGTATTACTCAGCTATAAGATGTAGAATAATTAGGTTATCTGAAATCTAGATCAAGCACAGACTTACTGACTAAAAAGGGTTGTTACAGTAAAAGGATCGAACTAGTTGATGGTTCATATCCGCCTATTCCCTTTTTTAAATCGCCTTCTAACAAAAAATACAAATACTAACAAAACTTGTTTTTTTTTTCTGTTTCAGCTTCTGGTTTTTTATTGGTTTGATGTGATATTGGTCTAGTGATCTTACTTTTGCTTATAGGTTTTCATATGGATTTTCTACGTTTTGTTTCTCTGGGCAGTTTATTTTGTCCTACCTTATGATAAGGTATTTCAGTGCTGAAATGTGATGTAAGTATTATACAGTCATATTGTATACTAGTATATCTTAATAAAGGTTAGGAATTTCTATTTTCTAGATTATTTAACTGTATAACGTGGACAAGTGTTTATTTTCCGTTAGTGTGATGCAGTTATGTTTAGGTTCATGGATGAACAAAACAAATATCGCATGGAGCGATGAAAACAAATATCGCGAAAACAAACGGTGAGTGAGATTTGTTTTTTCTATTTTTTTATCAATCTTTGATACGCTGATAAACATTTGACTATGGTTTTGTCGAACATTACTCGTATGATGTTAACATGTATTTAACGCCTGTTCAAGTTGCTATTATAACAATGATGCACTTAATTCGCTTTTATTTCCTGAGACATAGGAAATTTTTCATCATTGTCAACTTATTCGAAACCGCCATCTGGATTTATCCAAAATTATGATCTAGTTTAATATCCCGTTGCTTGATTTGCTTCGAATTGCAATTGTATAGTATCGCCGTACTGAGATGAAACATGAACCTCTTTTTTTCGACATTCAGCAGCTTTCATTTCAGGGGGCTCTGTAAATATACCCACTAGTTAGATTCGCAGTATGCAAGTAAATTAGTGCACAAATTACACATTATGCTGCTGAGTTGAAAATTGGCAAGTCGAACGTTAGGTAAAACGGCATTAGCGCCAATTGTTAGAGCTGATGAAAGTTGCATTGATTTTTTCCAAATTCAGCAGTGCAACGACTTTTTTGTCGTTTTACTTGAACTTAATTTGCTTTTAAATGTTGCCCGAATGCATCTTTGTGATCTTTTTGACCGCCCTTTTGAACACGCTATAATTTTGTAATTTTTGACGATTCTTCCAATCCGTAACCGGCTATGCACTTATGAATCATTCCCCAAATTTTGGTATGCACCTCTGCATCAGTTGTGTACTTTTTCATATAGGTAGTAGCATACATTTTATTCCGCGCGATTGTTTCTTCTAACTGGCGTTTCAGTTTAAGGCACGCCAACACTCCTACAATTGTGCTTAAACCGAGCAAAACAATGAGGCATCACTTAGTTATTTTGCCCATTGGCTTTTCGTTCTCATACAGTCTGCTGCAAGTAAAATCGGACGCTTGAAAAATGAGACGGGCTGCTGTCTTTCCGCAAGCCTACAGCATTCCCGGAACCGAATATTGACCTTTAACGTATACATTTCTGTTCATTAACTCTTTCACTATGTAAGTAAATTGAAAACGAAATCAAAATCGATTGTTTTACTGAGATACGGCTCAAAATATGCGCGAAGACCCGAAAAGCGGACACGCAAGTAAAATCGGACAGCTAGGTTTCTTTGCCGTTTGGTGCACTTCAAGTGGTCGCATGTCGTTGTACCTGCACATTTATTAGTTGGCCACTATTGTTCTTTGTACTTGATTTATAGGTACCCAAATTATCATACAAAAAACCCATAAAAAATAACGATAAGCTGACGAGAATGCAAACAAAGATTGTTACTATTTCACTGTGGATTATTTGTAATGTTTTAGTTAAAATTTAGCTAAAAAAGATTTTTTATCATAAGTCTCTAACACAATTCACTTTATGCAATGCAAATAATCAAAACAGGTGTTTGAAATTCAGCATTTTCTCAAGTTTTCACTTGTAGCTAAAAAAAACTTGTAGCCGTTTTGGCGTGCTTCCAACTTATTTTTTGTAATTTTCTTTACATAAACTCTTTAGTTTACGTCTTTCAATTATCACAAGAAGTTTTGAATTGGTTTGTAGTCGTACAACCACCACCATAAGTTCCTACAAGTGCTTTGTTACCCACAAGTGTATTGTTATTGGATGGCGGTAGTGAGCAGTTTGGGCAGTTGGATAATACCCATAATCTAGTATCCAGCAATGTGTGTTTTGGATTATAATCTTGATAGAATACAAAATATTACTTCAAATGTTAGTTATTAGGTGCTAGGTTTTGACTTAATTTTGAACATATTGATGTAATACATCAATGTAATGATGCCGTGTATGACATGCAGCTCCCAGGAACTTCGACGGAGTTACGATACCATATGATTGATCAATCATGTCCAAACTTCAAGATTTTTTTAACTGATATGAAAGCTAATGGTTAATACCTTTGACTGTGTTAATATATATGATGAATTTTCTTCATTTAATCATTGTTTTCTTACTTTAAGAACTCTTCTTCCCACGTTTCCAAGTGGGTTACTGGGTTATGCTTCATTGATCTCGTTAAACTCAGGACTTTAGTAATGAAATTAACAAACTTTTATTTCACAAGACTATCCAATCCTATTCTGGTTTCCCCGTAAATAGTTTCCCTTCATGTTTGGATCATCTTACTGATCATAATCTGGGCATAAGCCCATCTGATACTAACAAGTTTAAGTTTGTTGCTTCTGTGTAAAATTTGAGTATTTTTGTTTCTTCATTTTGTTGTCTACCTTGCAACTACAAAGAACAATAGTGGCCAACTCATAAATGTGGTACTAGAACGACCTAAAGTCACTTGCAGTGCGCCAAACGGCAAAGAATCCTACCTGTCCGATTTTACTTGCGTGTCCGCTTTTCGGGTCTTCGCGCACATTTTGTGCCGAATCTCAGTAAAACAATCGATTTTGATTTCGTTTTCATTTTTCTTACGTAGTGAAAGAGTTAACGAAAAGAATTGTATACGTTAAAGGTCAATATTAGGTTCCGGGAATGCTGTAGGCTTGCGGAAAGACAGCAGACCTTCTCATTTTTCGAGTGTCCGATTTTACTTGCAGCAGACTGTATATATGCAATGTGTGTATTTATTATTATTCAAAAGAATTGAGCGACAGCTTGCCAGATGTCAAAGAAGTCACCTTTGGTTTCCGCTCAATTTCATCCGCAAAGCCGTGCAAAGCCGGGAAAAGTGCTAGTGGAGAACGGTGTGTGAATTAAGTTTGTGACGGGAAATGGTGCACACATTCATTGTTATGATATAAAACAAGCTTATAATGTTAGTTCCGTGCATTCTAATGCGTGTGTGTGCTTTTGTAACTAGATTATAAGATAATTGAGTGGAAAGGAACAGTTCATTTACTATTGCCGCTAGCTACGAAAGTTGATTGTGGTTACTGTGATTGCTTTGTACACGATTTGAAGCTCAAATCTTGGTAACAAGACGCTTGTTTCTAAATGTTGAACAAAAATATCAACTTGGTTAGTCCTTTGCGATTCCTCGATATAATCTGTTTCACTAAGCTTATTTATGTCTTGTTGAATCATGTTATTAAAACCTAATTTTTTCGTTCGTCAAACTATGTGTACTTGAGAAACGAATGGCCAGGATGTCTATCTGCATTGTTCACGCTTCGTTGAAAACAGATGCATTGTCCATTCTGTTTTAAAACAAAAATGACCGTTTGAACATTTTCGTGAGTGTATGGTAAGTTTATGTATTATGAGTATGCGTTACCCGAATGTTTCGAGCAGCTCAACGACAGGCAATCTTAGCTTCAGATGTCACCTAAAAGAATCCCTCGCAAACTCACACCATCATTTAGAATATGTAGACTTCGAATGGATGCTGTTGTAAACGAACTGTTATTGATTGGACTGAGAAAAACAAGATAGTAGCTAGCATGCAAATAATACCTCACAAAAGGCGCTTTAATCTCTTGTTTGGTCGGAAAATATCGAATTCCGTAACTAAGGTAGCTCTCATTTCGCATTGTAATCGCGTACGAACAAGACGAGTTAGATCACGGGATTGGAAAATGGTAATGTCTTTTTTCACCTCAGAACGTGTTGGTTTGTGTGCATACTTAAAGCTAGAGCAAACTACAACTATAACTAACAAGTTAATCCCGGACGGTTTGTTGGGAACCTTTTTATTGCAAAACAGGAAATCCTCACCTCGATAAGCATTCACGATAGCAGCTGTACAGTATTTTGTGAGAAAATATTTCGTCCAAGCTGAGATGATATTTGTAACGCCAATGCTACTTTCCTACGCAATCACCATCCCGTTTTTCATGGTGCAACAAACTGTACTTAAGCTTCGAAAGTATTTTCACTCGAATTTCTGCAACTGCCCGTGAAGTGTAGAAACCCAGCAAACACCAATAATGATCGTCAAATGAAGAAACGGCCTTCGGTACGAGATCTGCGAAGTATTATGGCCATCGTAGTACGTGGACATATCCGCCAATTGGACCGTCGAACGATCCCTTCTATCACATTTCCCATCCGAGGAAGAAGGAAAAGAGTATCAAATGTGATCACCTACCGTAAGATCAGGATTTGTATCCCGTCCGTCGATATACTACGGCGTTGGTGGTCAAATTTGCACCGAGATTTGGAAAATTGTGGCAAAGTGGCTTCTTTGGCCTGCACGAAAAGGGAGGCATCGGAACGATATTGCAACTATTTATAACTCAAGCCTAGACCATTCCATCACATTGGGTTCAGTTTAGTCTATTGAAAGTGTTTATATGTCTTTTATAGATATTATATTTTATTACATACATATATGAATGTATAACAAATTGAAGTTTAACAAATTTTAATGGAGAATACATTTTCGATTTGTATGAAGTGTTTATTTTTCGAAAGTGCATACCAGTGCAAAAACTAATGGCAGAAAGTGAATAGAATGTTTACAGCAATTCGAATCTTTAGAATCCGTCAAATGGGATTCGAATCTTTGGAATCCGTCTAGGGATCGAATCTTCGAATCTTCCGAATCCCGATTCTGCCAACACTAGTTCATCTGTCATTCGGCATTGCAACGCCATTTGGAATCTGGAACTCGAAGATAATAACGCGTGTTGTGTTGCCGAAAATAGTTTTCAATTGTGCCAGATCCCACGTGCTTCATTGATTGAAACAATATAGTGGCTGCAAACATTCGGACCAACGTACCAGGTGTAACCCTGACGTTGTGAACGTGAAATACATGGAAGCGAGGTAAGATCGTTGATCGATGCGGCTAACCTTACTTGGTTGATACTACAAATGATTTACGCGGAATTCACAGTTCTACCATGAATGCGAAGAGGGCATTGGCGGACGATCCATGCGTGTTTTCTTGAGAACCAATGGACAACTGGCCCTTTCATGAACGAATGTTGTTTAAGTGAAACAAAATTAAAGGTATGCATCGTGGTAATACGAGTCGCTTGCTATTTTAGTTCGATAAAGCTTCCCTCCGGTCGGACATTCAATAGCACGAGGAACAAGAGCTCGTCATAGTGGAAGCGTCCGAGTTTGCCACCAGCCATCAGGTTGGAGCAATCTTGGCCAATTCCGAGGCTGCTTTCACCAACATGATGCGGGAGTGCCAAGAGTACGGCCAGTTGGATCGGAACGAATACTTAGGAGAGTCCGAACATAACTGTGGATGTTTGGTAAACTACGAAGGCGTCTGGATCCGGGCGGTCAAGCTAACTGCGGACTGTGAAAATCAATTCTTTTTGATAAACTTGGGACTCTTCTCCCAGCTTGACAAATCGTGGCCCAAGCGCCGATACCCCCCAGGGCTCATTCAGATTCTTTAACCTGACGGTATACTTTATGGAATGATTTTTCGTTCTTATCTGTATTTTTTAGACATTTAATTTCTTACCAAAGAAACGATAGCAACCAGCATTTTGATCGATGCTTTGCGCGACACGAAGGTTAAAGCAAAGGTGTACTGTGATGAAGAATCTGAACTATTTCGTATGAAAATCATTTCTATAATTAAACGTTAAACGCAGAAATCGTAAAGCATTTTAGTGACATAGATGATTTGATCAAGAATCTGAACTCTCGTATGAACATCATTTCAATCATTAAACGATAAACGCAGAAATCGTGAAGCATTTTAAAGACATAACTTTCTTTGTTTTAAATTTTTATCGTTTAACTTTAAATTTGGTTCATTCACATGGAATTTAATATTTGCTCCAAAATGGATTACAAATTTAATTTTTGCAAGAATATTTCTTTTTTCAAATCTAATGAACCCCGGTTCGTTAGTAAGGATGTTAAATGAAAGAACTATTAAGAACTTCATAAGTATTACGCGATTATAGAACGGCTTGATGCTTTTTGCAACACTTCAATCATGTAGCAGCAGCGAAAATCAAAGGGAATGAAAATTTGGAAAAGTAATGAAGAGTGAAAATTCATTCATTATGGTCAGTGTGCTTTTCAAAGCAGTATGTAAATTTTAATCATTGTATAAGCATCGGAAAGCAGCGGGTAATCAAGACAAAGAAAATTATTACTTTGTACGGTCAATTCGTAGAGCTTGTAGAGAACATGCATGGTTGCACTCTGCTGCTTCCGAGATTAAGTTTGCAAGTTTGAATTGTCATTGAAGTGCTTAGATAAGTGACTAGCCTGATTCGTTACAAAGGTCATATTTTATGAGCGATTTGTTTTCCTAGTTTCACTTCCATGCGACGCGCATAATATCCGCAGAAAAGTTAAAAAGTTTTGATATTATCAAAAGAAAAGTATTTCATGTACACCATGTTTGCCCGTCTGATTTTTTTTTCTGAAGCCTAATTAACCAGTTTTTGCTTTGTATCAGCTGTGATAAAACTTCCTAAATAAAACTATGATAAATTTTGGTTTCATTTGTCTTAAGGTTTCATCATTTCAATTGTTTGTCTTTGTTTCAGAGTTTTTTAACCGTGATTTGTGAATTAGTTGCTAAGCTGCAGTATTACTCAGCTATAAGATGTAGAATAATTAGGTTATCTGAAATCTAGATCAAGCACAGACTTACTGACTAAAAAGGGTTGTTACAGTAAAAGGATCGAACTAGTTGATGGTTCATATCCGCCTATTCCCTTTTTTAAATCGCCTTCTAAATACAAATACTAACAAAACTTGTTTTTTTTTCTGTTTCAGCTTCTGGTTTTTTATTGGTTTGATGTGATATTGGTCTAGTGATCTTACTTTTGCTTATAGGTTTTCATATGGATTTTCTACGTTTTGTTTCTCTGGGCAGTTTATTTTGTCCTACCTTATGATAAGGTATTTCAGTGCTGAAATGTGATGTAAGTATTATACAGTCATATTGTATACTAGTATATCTTAATAAAGGTTAGGAATTTCTATTTTCTAGATTATTTAACTGTATAACGTGGACAAGTGTTTATTTTCCGTCAGTGTGATGCAGTTATGTTTAGGTTCATGGATGAACAAAACAAATATCGCATGGAGCGATGAAAACAAATATCGCGAAAACAAACGGTGAGTGAGATTTGTTTTTTCTATTTTTTATCAATCTTTGATACGCTGATAAACATTTGACTATGGTTTTGTCGAACATTACTCGTATGATGTTAACATGTATTTAACGCCTGTTCAAGTTGCTATTATAACAATGATGCACTTAATTCGCTTTTATTTGCTGAGACATAGGAAATTTTTCATCATTGTCAACTTATTCGAGACCGCCATCTGGATTTATCCAAAATTATGATCTAGTTTAATATCCCGTTGCTTGATTTGCTTCGAATTGCAATTGTATAGTATCGCCGTACTGAGATGAAACATGAACCTTTTTTTTTCGACATTCAGCAGCTTTCATTTCAGGGGGCTCTGTAAATATACCCACAAGTTAGATTCGCAGTATGCAAGTAAATTAGTGCACAAATTACACATTATGCTGCTGAGTTGAAAATTGGCAAGTCGAACGTTAGGTAAAACGGCATTAGCGCCAATTGTTAGAGCTGATGAAAGTTGCATTGATTTTTTCCAAATTCAGCAGTGCAACGACTTTTTTGTCGTTTTACTTGAACTTAATTTGCTTTTAAATGTTGCCCGAATGCATCTTTGTGATCTTTTTGACCGCCCTTTTGAACACGCTATAATTTTGTAATTTTTGACGATTCTTCCAATCCGTAACCGGCTATGCACTTATGAATCATTCCCCAAATTTTGGTATGCACCTCTGCATCAGTTGTGTACTTTTTCATATAGGTAGTAGCATACATTTTATTCCGCGCGATTGTTTCTTCTAACTGGCGTTTCACTTTAAGGCACGCCAACACTCCTACAATTGTGCTTAAACCGAGCAAAACAATGAGGCATCACTTAGTTATTTTGCCCATTGGCTTTTCGTTCTCATATATATGCAATGTGTGTATTTATTATTATTCAAAAGAATTGAGCGACAGCTTGCCAGATGTCAAAGAAGTCACCTTTGGTTTCCGCTCAATTTCATCCGCAAAGCCGTGCAAAGCCGGGAAAAATGCTAGTGGAGAACGGTGTGTGAATTAAGTTTGTGACGGGAAATGGTGCACACATTCATTGTTATGATATAAAACAAGCTTATAATGTTAGTTCCGTGCATTCTAATGCGTGTGTGTGCTTTTGTAACTAGATTACAAGATAATTGAGTGGAAAGGAACAGTTCATTTACTATTGCCGCTAGCTACGAAAGTTGATTGTGGTTACTGTGATTGCTTTGTACACGATTTGAAGCTCAAATCTTGGTAACAAGACGCTTGTTTCTAAATGTTGAACAAAAATTTCAACTTGGTTAGTCCTTTGCGATTCCTCGATATAATCTGTTTCACTAAGCTTATTTATGTCTTGTTGAATCATGTTATTAAAACATAATTTTTTCGTTCGTCAAACTATGTGTACTTGAGAAACGAATGGCCAGGATGTCTATCTGCATTGTTCACGCTTCGTTGAAAACAGATGCATTCTGTTTTAAAACAAAAATGACCGTTTGAACATTTTCGTGAGTGTATGGTAAGTTTATGTATTATGAGTATGCGTTACCCGAATGTTTCGAGCAGCTCAACGACAGGCAATCTTAGCTTCAGATGTCACCTAAAAGAATCCCTCGCAAACTCACACCATCATTTAGAATATGTAGACTTCGAATGGATGCTGTTGTAAACGAACTGGTATTGATTGGACTGAGAAAAACAAGATAGTAGCTAGCATGCAAATAATACCTCACAAAAGGCGCTTTAATCTCTTGTTTGGTCGGAAAATATCGAATTCCGTAACTAAGGTAGCTCTCATTCCGCATTGTAATCGCGTACGAACAAGACGAGTTAGATCACGGGATTGGAAAATGGTAATGTCTTTTTTCACCTCAGAACGTGTTGATTTGTGTGCATACTTAAAGCTAGAGCAAACTACAACTATAACTAACAAGTTAATCCCGGACGGTTTGTTGGGAACCTTTTTATTGCAAAACAGGAAATCCTCACCTCGATAAGCATTCACGATAGCAGCTGTACAGTATTTTGTGAGAAAATATTTCGTCCAAGCTGAGATGATATTTGTAACGCCAATGCTACTTTCCTACGCAATCACCATCCCGTTTTTCATGGTGCAACAAACTGTACTTAAGCTTCGAAAGTATTTTCACTCGAATTTCTGCAACTGCCCGTGAAGTGAAGAAACCTAGCAAACACCAATAATGATCGTCAAATGAAGAAACGGCCTTCGGTACGAGATCTGCGAAGTATTATGGCCATCATATTGGGATACTGAGTCGAACTAATCGAGCTTGTTTGTCTGGTACATTCTTAAATCATACAGCACAGCGTCAAGCTTGTTCCATTCATCGATGCGCGGGTTGGCGACTCTGTTTGCTAGGTCGTACATGTAGATATGACCAGTTTCGGCACCAACCATGACATGTCTGCTGCATGGTGTCCAGAAGACGCGGTTAAGTGCCGGCTGCCCGTCTACTACCACCGACTCTACCGGGACATCTGTGTTTTGATTGAGATTCCACACGTTCAGACGCCCATTACCGTCAACGCTGGAAAATAGTGCCGGGTTGATACATTACATTGATACGGGAATAAATTCTTTTTTATTTTTCTCCGTTTTAACACTTGGATAACTGACGCTTTTTATCTAAAACTAGCTGTTGTCACCGAGTTTAGCCGCGAGTACGTTCACGAGCATAGCAACTAGCCATGGCAACGAGCAATTACACGAGCATTCCAAAGAAGAATGAGGCCGATATTAATCGGTTACGAACGAACAATCGAAATGGTAACGACGTATCGAACAAATAAAACAAATGTTCTATTTACACTAGAACTACCGCGGTTTTTACGCTTGAAACTTAAGCGCAAATTATTAAAAAAAAAAATTTATTTTTGAATACATAAAAATGAACATTTCATTGGTTGTGTGCAAGTTATGCATTAACATTTGGTACAATTGTTCAGCCTTAGAAATAAATTTGATTGAAAAAGTACCTGACCAGTCAAAATGACTGGTCCGGTTGTTGAAGCTACTCAACGTGAGTTGCGAGTGCAAAGATTTTAGAATTAAATCGAATTTTAACACGTCTTACTTTTGACAATGGAGTTAAAAAAAACCCAGTCTTTATTCTTATGATTCTTGTTCGCAACTGCCTCATCAGTCCTTATCGCTTATCGCGATCTCCTCGGATCAATCTCTCGGGCGCTAGCTATCCCTTTTTGTCCGTTATCCCCCTCCTTTCCCCGCTCCGTATGTTTTGCCCGCCTCACATTGCCCGCTACAGGGTTCCGAACTACAATTCAGACCGGCGGCCCGTTGCTGTTGGGATGACTTCTAGGATTGTAGCATTTTTGGGTTGTCGTCTAGTGCGATCGGTGGTTTGGACCCTGTGGTTTGGCCTGAGCTCCTTAGTAAAAAGTGATTTGGGGTAAGAAGAAAATCAGAATCGTTATCAAGAGGGACATCTGTCAGCGGCCTTGAATTTACGATGAATTCGACTTCACTTAATTGCGATGTAAGGATTTCATCAGTGGGCTGGCGGGGGGGAGCGATGGCTGATAGTGTCTTTTTTACCGATTGTACTAATCTTTCCCACGAGCCACCAAAATGAGGAGCAGCTGGTGGGTTGAAGGTCTATGTAGTGTTAGGTTGCACGAACTCGGTCATCAGCTGCGATTGGTCTAGTGACTCTAATGCTTCTCGAAGTTCTCGCGCAGCGCCGACGAAATTCGTGCCCCGATCGCTTATAAATTCCACCGGCTGACCTCTCTTCGTTATAAAGTTCCGAATGGCGAGTATACAGGAGTCGGTGTTCAACGAATGGGCGACTTCAACGTGTATCGCTCTAGTCGTTAGGCACGTCAGCAACACTCCCCAACGTTTTTTTGAGTGCCGGCCGACGGTCACTAGCATGGGACCGAAATAATCAATTCCGGTATGTGTGACGGGTCTTTGGTATGCCGCCAGCCGGGCTTGCGGTAGATCTCCCATCGAAGGTGTGGCGCGGCGCATTTTACAGAGTTGGCAATTTCTACGGACTCGTTCATATGTACCTTTCAAGCGAGGGATGTAGTACTTCTGTCGGATTTCGTTGAGCGCGGTCTGATGATTCATGTGGCCATATTTTCTGTGGTATGAAGCAAGGATTAGTTCAGTCGCGTAGTGTTGTCGAGGTAGAATAACGGGACGCTTGGCAGACTCTTCCACCCATTCGCAGTTTGTGATACGGCTTTTCATGCGTATGGTGCCTTGTTCATCTAAATACGGAGAGAGCTTGTATAATGAACTTGACTTCGGGAGTGAAGTTTCCCAAGAAGGCCCAACGTCGGTGCCCTTCAATACACAGAGCTTCTCCGGGTACGCATCTTGTTGAATTTTTAGGTATATCGTCCGTTCGGCACTCTCCAGCTCCGCCTGCGTTAGGGGGCCACTCACTTTCATATTCTGCGCTGCCGTTTTCTTCAAGTTTTCAATGTATCTGTGCACGTAGGCAACTGCCCTTAATAGTCTCCACCAATTGGAGAATCTTTCAACTCTTACGGGCTCTTACGGGTGTAGCAAGTGGAGACGGGCTTCTTCTAACGTTTCACCGGGACTATCGCACTCGGTAGGCCAGTCGGTTTGACTACTCCAAAGGAATCTTGGCCCTTGGAACCAGCGGCTGGACATATCTAGTACAGGTATTTGATGCCATATGGTTGCTTCATCTGCCACGTTGTCCTTCGTTGATATCCAGTTCCAATCGCTGATTTCGGAGACGTCTAAGATGTTACTTACTCGGAATGCCACAAACTGGCTATATCGACGATGATCAGATTGAATCCAGCTCATAACATTCCTAGAATCTGTCCAGAAGAACTGCTTCTCTATCATTAGGCGGTGAGATTCCTTTATGGTTCCGGCAAGACGAGCCCCTATTACAGCTGCTTGAAGCTCCAATCTAGCAATGAACATAAATTTCAGGGGGGCCACCTTCGTTTTCGAGTCGACTAACGCTCATTCGATAACGCCCATTTCCTCGAAACGAAGGTAAGCTACGGCTGCGGCACCGCTCTCACTCGCATCACAAAACACGTCCGAACTTCCACCACTTGTCCTTGTTCGATAGCAACGCGCGATACTGACGCTGCTTACGTTGTGCAGAACCGATAACCACTGGAGCCATCTGTGGGATATTTTTTCCGGGATTTGTTCATCCCAGTCGCACTTTGCTCGCCAAGCTTCTCGTACTATTATCTTCAAAAGCATAAGTATATTGCCCAGGAGGCCCATTGGGTCGTAAATTGTCATTAAGACACTTAGCATTTCCTTCTTAGTTGGTAGCCGATCTCCTCGCTTTAGCTTCTCATCGTGCTTCGTTCCAACCTTGAAAGTAAAACAGTCTAAAGTGGTGTCCCACCACATGCCAAGCACTTTTTCAAGTGAGGGTTCTGTTCTGATGGCCAGACTTCGTGCCGTATCCGTGTTTCCTTGCATCTGCTCCATTAGAACAGCTGAATTCGACAGCCAGTTTCTTATTTCAAACCCCCCTTGAGCGTGAATATGGCGGACGTTACACGCTACCTGAATGACTTCTTCGGCTGTCTACGCTGGCAAGTAAGTCATCTACGTAATGTTCAAACTTGATACAACTCGCTGCCTTGGGGAATTGATGTTGAAAACGGTCTGTGGTAGACGTGGAAAACGATGGGAGAAGGCCGCCCAGAGTGAGGAGTGAGCTGCTACTGCTGGATCAGTCAGGAAAATAAACTTAGACTCGTCTGTTCGTTTATACGCGACAAACGTCCTCCGAGTCTAACTCCGACTCTGACTCTTCAGTGCTCTACTTCTCGACTGCACTGTCATTTGTCGTATCTCTTTATTTTATACTCATTATTACTACGTTGGTACAATGGGGTTAGTTGACATCATTTCGTCTTCTGATTGGTTAGTTCTGTTGTTCCTTATTTACGTAACGTTGGTGAAAGTTTAACTTCCTACTTTGTGTTCCTGCCCTCTGAATTTTAATAAATGGTTTTCCTATCTTGTCTGAAGAATGTATCTTTCTTGTCGCATCGTTATGCGCTCGATTTCGTGTTTATGTTATTCAAAGTTCTTCCGCTTGAAGCGTTCGCGGTGGTCACGCTGTTTGTTATTGTTTTCGCGTGACTGTGCCTTTACGCGTCGCGATGCGCTTGCGAGTTGCGCTGTTTTGGTTTCGATGCATTGGCCAAAATCTGCTTGCGTTTCGTCTTCGAATATATAGGTCAGTTGGTTCGAGTATGGTTGAATTGACATTGTGATACAAAGTATGTTCGGTTTGAATCGTTCCGGTTCTTCTTGTGACATTGTCATCATTTTAAGGCTGTATAGCATAAGCATGCTACAGGTCTGCGTTTATGTTTTTCACGTAGTGAGCCGTACTTGGCGAACACGCCGCCCGAATGACATAACTTGTAGCAAATATTGTTGCGGCTTTCCGTCCTTTTTCCAGTTAGGCTCCCAGAAAAACATCTGGCTGCGTTGATCAGCTTTTCTCATGGCTATTTGGAAAAACATTTCCCGTATTTCTCCTGTTAGCGCCACCCGGCCCTCTCGAAACTTATGCAGAACCATTAGGAGGCTCACCAGTTGGTCGGGCCCAGTTAGGAGTGCCGAACTCAGGCTTGTGTTATTCACCTTTGCGGCGGCGTCGAACACGACTCTTAACTTTCCGGGCTTGTTCGGGTTTACTACTGGAAAGATTGGCAAGTACCAATCATTTGGTGAGGTTTCCTCACATTCTTCGGGGGACATCTTTCGAATTTAACCCTTTTTCTCGTACTCACATATCTTCAACGTCATAGCCTCGGCTAACTCCTTGTCTCCTGCTAGTCTTTTCATCAGGCAAGCGTGTCGTTTAAGGGCCATGGTTTTGCTGCAAGGCAATTTGACTGATTCATATCGCCACAGTAAGGGGGCTTCGTATCGTCGCTCTTTCAATTGTACCCCCGCATTAAGGATTTCTAAAGCACGTTCTTCTTCCTTCGACAACAGGTATTTACCATTGGCTTGGATGCCCAGTGAATCTAATGTGAAGAAATCGCGTAGGGCCTTATCGAGTTTGCCCTCGTCCCAATAATGGCATACATGTACGCCATGGAATACATTGCCGAGGCTGGCCGAGGTTGTTTCACCCGATCCATATACACCCACCCGAGGCGTGTTTTGGAAACCACGGGGCCTCCATCGGATGGTTACTTACTACGCAATGGGTGTCCAAGGTGCCAGCTGTCCATTCCTATTAGTATGCTTGGTCGTCCGGAGTAAGCGTCTAGTGGCACGTTGCTCAGATGGACTCCACCAACTTTTCTGGGTTAACCGTTTGACACGGAAGCTGCAAAGTACGCATTGAGTGTACCTTCTCCAAATTGTACACTTGACTGCCCTGTCTAGAGCCTGAAATCCCTAGGGAAAGCTGTACTGAGTCTTTTTCATCCCTGGTATGGTTTCTCGTCCAGGACACACAAAGAGGACGTGGGATACCCTTTATTCCCAACTGGCTGAGAAGCTGGTGGTCGATGAACGTTCCCGTCGCACCATCGTCAAAGAAGGCGATAGTTAACGCACTGCTGCTGGTGTTTGAATTTTAAAAAAACTTAAACTTTATTTCCTACAACATATGTGCGGGTTAATACCCAACTATCGGTTTCGGATGCTGGATACCAACTGATGATCGGTTCGCGATCTGGATCGTTGGTTCACGGTCTTCTGATTCTAGGTGGTCCGACGCGCTGCGGGAATCTGCAACTCAGCATAATGCGGGCGGTCCGCGTTGCTATGGGAAGCTGCAACTCAGCATAAGGTTGTGGTCCGGGGGCCGCGTCGGGATGATCGAATGCTGACTCACAATGTATGCTCTGGCGTTGTCCACAATGTATGCGATGGCGTTGTCCACAATGTATGCGCTGGCGTTGTCTTGACTCCTCCCTTCTTAAATGACTTTGTCCTCAAAGTCTTGTTGCTGCGTGGAATGATGTTGGTCTGCTTACGAATGTTTCTCCGCGTTGCGGTTCTTGGTTTATGTTTACTTTTACCATTCTCCTTCTGTTGAAAAATAAGCAGATTACGGTTGCGCATATGAATAGTAACATGAAAGTTCCTCTGAATGCATGAATTTTCCATTTGATGGAATTGTTTTGTAGATTTATACTATGTAGCGTTTCTCGATGTTGCAACGTAAGATTGTTTAGATATTCTATCGGTGGTCTGTCTTCAATTTCGCTTATATTGACTTTTATTCCCGCTGTCGAGTGGTATGGTTTACCGCGAATGATGGCTTCATTGTTTGAATAAATTTTTCCGTTGATGATTATGTTGCAATTTTCAAATTGTATCAAGTATGACCCGTTCAATACTTGGCTTGCATTAATGCAATTTGATGATACTTCTGCGATGGCATCATGAATGAGAATATTAGCGTCATTAATGCGTTTCACCAATCCTTTCGAGTGGGGGTGCCCATGGCGCAGTGGTAGCGCGAGGAAACTCCACGCCACAGGTGTGGGATCGAATCTCGAGTCTGGCACCCCCCGGTATTACGAACGGCTGACCACCGATCTATAATATACCGTCTATCTATATATACAGTCGACTCTCGATAATTCGAAGTTGGAGGGACCCAGAAAAAAGTTCGATTTATCGAGAGTTCGAATTATCAAGAGTGGTAGGAAATAAGCAGCTATGGTTGCTGAGTTATGAACTGGAAATAAGTATGCGTGTATTGATTTACGCTATGCCTTTACCCACCGTTTTCGCTAACTGTTTTTTCTTCACTTTTCCTTGTGAACCTTCCTACAAAGCATGTGTGCCCCAAATATGTCCGTCTGCCCGTCTACACCATGTAGTCTAATTCGGACGAAAATCTTCGTCCCTGTTCAACAGAGTGTTATAGGGCACCCGCAATGTGACGCGTTCTATTACATTTCAACTTACTCAGAACTTCGAATTGTTGCGAGTTGAGTGGATACAGCTTCGAATTATCGGGTGAAGAGACCAACCTAGCTTCGAATTTTACTTCGCTTTATCGAGTGTACCAAATCGTATTGTTTTTATTCGAAATAGTGAGAGTTTTCCAAGGGACTACTGATATACTTCGAATTATCGAGAGTTTCGAATTATCGAACGTTTGAATTATCGAGAGTCGACTGTATTATCTATCAACTAGGATTTTTAGGCCAGGTACCTGGCCCGTCAGCAGTCCCTGGCTCCCCTACCGTCCCATTGTTGGTTCCATGCCGTCCCCGTTACAGTTTCTAGGTCTTTCCGCAGAAGGTATATTGTGTTGACAATTGCCGAGCGATAAGTGGGTTCAAATACAAATACGAATTGCGCGATAAAAAATTACGAAATAATCTGACCCTCTCTCTGTTCGACCAGCGCCCGATCTTCACGCGCAAGATGTGTCAATTGAATTGAAGCCCCCATCGATATGTATGCAAAAGCACTGTTATATCGCAAAATGTAACCAAAAAACCAAACGCGTCTATCGAACAGCTCGGTTAGTAGAAGGTTTTTCGAAGACAGGGACTTGAACCGAATTACCCACACAACACATATGCATGTAAATCGAATATCAACTTGAAATAATCGTACTTCTATGCAATATGATTGAATCGTAAATGATGCTAAAATAATGCCTAAACGTACAAAAGTGGAGGCGCTAACCGTACATTGTTCAAAATGTATATGTTTAGTCGTATATTTTCTAAGTCGGCATCATATACGACTTACGATATACATCAGCCGTACATTGTATTTCTATACGTATGCATAAAGAAAATCGTATTACATTCTTAATCGGCATCATATGCAACAAAGAATATACATTGCTCGTACATTGTCTATGCATAATGCGATTCCGATTCGAAATATACTAATATGAGATTCAATTTATTCAACTTTATACGACTTCGTGTTGTGTGGGTACAGCATATTGTACCAGTTTCTGTGCCACACAGCACATGCAACCGGGTACTGCAACCTTTGCAAACGGTAAAATGTCAGATAGTCAATAAACTGTCAAAATCTGCGCAAATGTGTTTTCGGTCGTCGAGTGACAAATAGATTTGCAAAAATTTGCGCAACTGGTATTGCTTGCAAGCCGATGGAAAATAGTTGTTTGTGATGATATTTAATGTTTGTTCAAAAGATTTCGGTGAACACATTACCTCTCTGTAATTTGTTACAGTTAAACATTCAAATCAACACTGAATGCGCTTTCATTTGGATCGGCTCACGAATAGGAGCGTCGATACGAAACAAAACAAAAAAATGACAGCAAAACTGACATTCGCGCGAGTATTATACACCCGTTTGGAAGGTAAAGCTACCTGCTCGCACAGCTCGGAAATATCGTCCTATGCCGCTCGCATTCTCGCTCTCCCTCCCTCTCCCCTCTCACTCTCACTCTCTTTTTCTTTCTTTCTCGTTTTCTCCCCATCCCTCTCATTATCACCCAATACCTCACTTTCTTTGTTCACCACTCTATGTCCCTTACTTACCCAACTCTACCCTCTCACCTTCCACCGCCCATTTCCTACCTCCCTCCTCCCACCACCCATCTACCTCCACTGATGACCATCCACCCACCACCATCAACCACCACCAACCGCCCACCAACCACCACCAACCGCCCACCAACCGCCACCAACCGCACACCAACCGCCACGAACCGCCCACCAACCATCAACAACTGCCCACCAACCACGACCAACCTTTCACCAACCATCATGAACCGCCCATCAACCATCTCCCATCTTCCATCTCCCATCTCCCATCTCCCATCTCCCATCTCCCATCTACTCTTTCTCACTTTGCCAACCACATCTACCATCACATTCACACTGTCTCGCTCTCTCTCATTATCTCTCTCTGTCTATTTATCTCTCTCTCTCTCTCTCTCTGTCTATTTATCTCTCTCGCCTTGTCATACATTCCATTTTTATCTCTCTTTTTCCCACTATGTCAGCTTCTATCTTTACTGTATGTCTCTCTCTTTCTCTCTAATTTTATCGTTCTACCTCTCCCTATTTCTTTATCTCACTCTTACACACACTAACAGCACAAAATTCCAACAACAACGCACAGAAGGGTCGGTTTTGCTTAACAGGCCCATTTTTCTGATTTTGAATTAGTAGCGACAATGAATCAGGCATCATTCGAATAAGGGTTACTTTTCGCGCGCGTGTTTGTTGGGCCATGGTCGACCCTCGGAAGGAAAATTATTATATAGGATAATATACCGTCTTTCGGTTACCGAAAACTCTCTTCGGAGAGAGGCCTTGTCCCACTAGGGGATGTAAATTTTTTCGTATTGACATTTGGCGTCTTCTCGTTTCACGAGTTTTTCTATGCATTTGGTGGGTTGTTGCAGATTTACTTGTAGGCATATGTGGAAATCTTCCTGCTCTTAGCATCTTTTCTTAATTTCGAATACATGCGTTCGATTTCGTATTACGAAATTTTGTTTTACGATAATACGTCTCTCGTGCTGGATTATGGAGTCAATGTATTCGTATTCGTACATTTGTGTGGTTACTTTGGGGAACTTCAGTATGTAGATAATATGCGTCTGATTTACAGCAACTTGCGCAGTTGATTACCCTAGCAATTCCTCTGGAGTACGGTAAGTAATGTTGTTACTCTCTAGGAATTGGGCTATGGAGTTTAGATCATCTAGGGATAGTAGCTTGCTGCTTGGAATCCTGTGTTTCGCGAGTATTTCATTTCATTTCATTTATTTTCACACAATTTTTGCGACGCGGGCTATACAAAGTTTCTTAAATCTATAGTTAAACTTAAAACAACGAGACAGATCACGAGAGGAGGAGAGGGATAGATTACAAGAGAGAGTTGTTAAGACGCGAACGAAAGGCAGGGATGGAGACGTTGTAGTCAAACAGGTGGCTAAAACTATTGAAGGCATGTATGATGGCATCTTCAATTACTTCTAATTTTTCTTGTAGCATGTGCATGTTTGATAACAGGATTAATTGACGAATCTCTGTCAGGTGCGTTACGTATCGTTGATTTTCGATGTTGATAACCTTGTTGGCGACTTCGGTTATTTGTTAGAGTCGTTCATTTAAACCTTGGTTGATAACTACTTGTTTGTTGCTTTCAGCTATTAGTGAGTTTATCGTTGAGTTAATAATGTGTAGGTCGTCGGCGTCTGGATTTCCTGCGATCCACTTCCAAACTTTTCCGATCGTGTCCCATCGTTTTTCTCTGTTTGTAAACGGTCTAATCTTTCTAAAGGTTTCCTTAAAGGCGTTCTAGCTTTTATATTAATCAAACTATACTATTATACTGCTTCTTCTATGTATGATAAATCGATAGGATGCATCGTCCTTACATATCCGGTTTGAACTTTAGCTTTACTTATTGGTATTATAGCTAAGGGATTATTACTTAAATCATATATGCTTATATCTGCTACTATAAGCTTGATCAACAGGGTTGTAATCACTCTGTAACGATAGTTAAAAGAATTTTAAAGAGTGTATTGATATTTTTTCCTTATTTTCTTAGATTCATTTTATGAATTTTTCGATTGTTTGCATCGATTATATACGTTGGATGATTCTACTTTACTTTTATTATGTTAAAACGACTTTCGCGTTTATTATTTGTTTTCTTCCTTTCATATACAAGTTATGAGTCTACTCGTAACAAATTTATAAAAAAATATAATTTTTTTTTGTTACCGCTTAAGTCGGTGGTTTTTTTGGACAAGGGTTCAGCTTGCTCGATGTCCCTATGTCCCGGACTACGAAACAAGCATACTCCCTCCTCTTGCCCTTTGGATTCCATCCCGCTATGCACCTACACGGTAGAAGCATGGATGGAAGGGCTTCTGTCCCTAGGTTAAAATCTCAGTTTACGGACGCTGTGGCACGCAACTAACTCCTGAAGGGTGAAAGCGCGTGTCGCTAAAGGACTAACAGGTACCCCCTGCCTACCAGGGTCATGTTTCCCAAGCCTAAAGCGACGGACTCGGTGCAGTGCAACTTAAGCGGCTCAGGAGATCGATCCGACAGCTGGCTTATCTGACACCAATACCTCCTAAAAACCCGAAAATAGGGACTTGCTCTTGTTCTTGAGGCATGGCCTCTTCCCTTTTACTGCACTTGGCGTGCTGACTCGTTCTGCGATTTCTCGCCCTCTTTCTGCACTTGCGTGCTCTCCTTCTCCTCTGCATTTGACGTGCCCTCCTTGCACTTTCGTGCCTGCACTGAATGTGCCTGTAGGTGCCACGATTGATCTACCGTTCTGCTGCTGGCCGAGACCAGCAACCCCAGGAAAAGCACAAGGCAGCTCCTTCGTATCCGGAAGATAGCTCGATGGCGAACGCATCAGTCGGGGCCCCCACACGTAGGCTCTGGCGACTTCTGCTGCGTGAATCTTCAAGGAGAGTGAGTCCCTTCCGAAACACTCCCTACGTCTTCGCGGTCCAGTCCGCTGACATAGGGTCAATCCTAACCTCCGGAGAGGCTAAACAGACCAGAGTGCTAGATATCAAAAAGCAGGATTAAAGATACCTTACAAGGCCCGTTCCGTCTGCGGCACACTACCATACCCCGTCCAGTCATGATCAAGAATGCTACAGTAATGGGCTACCGAGCAGACATAGAAATACACCTTCGAGAGTTTCACTCTGGTAGTATGCGGGAGGGCGGATATCCCACCCAGATCTCTGTTCGTCACCCCTGTTGCCAGGGGGTCCAGTGGCGCCACGAGGAGGCCAGTATTCCAGGCGTTCACGCCGTCACACCGTTTGACCGGAATGACCCCACCTCGACAGTGAGCCCTTAAGTCGGTGGTTGGAAACGAACTAACTACAAATTTAGCTTAAAATTATGTCGTGGCGCGGTCGCGCACGAAGGTCCGCCACGTCAGCGTCTGGTCGGTGTCCGGTTCTCTGGTCGGTGTCCGGGCCTGCTGCGCGTGGTCTGCTTCGTCGACGATTCCCACGGTGGACAGCGGTCGCTGGCTGGCGTGGTCACGTTGCCCTGCCACGTGATCACCGTCGTGTTCCGTGTAACTTACATAATCGTTTTCTTCATAGTCTTTATATTTTTAATCTTTGATTTTTTCTTCATTCTTTTTGAATATTTCGAGTATTCTTCCATTTGTTCTTCTCTTTTTCTTGCTCTTTCTTGTGGATCATCTGTTCGTTCTCCTACGTACACATTTCTTGGTGTATCCTTTATAAATGAGTGAATAGTATGATTATCGCTATACAAATTTTAAACGGATTGTTGCACTAATGTTATAATACTCATCTCTGGATTGAGCTTTTTCGTACATCTCTCTATTTCTCTAATGGTCGAATGACGTCTCTCTATTTGACCTGGAGTTTCAAAGATTTAAATTTAATATTGATTGTTCGATTACATTCGATACAAAAGTACATTCGTTGTCTATAACAATTTGGGCTGGCAAGTTCCAGTCATATACAGTATTTTCAGTCATACAATTGCTAGTTTCAACCGGTTAATTGAGCCGTCCAAACGCTGCGGTGATTCATACACCTGCTCAACTGCGGCTTACAAGCGAGTGGCGAGAACCAATCGCGAAGGGAAATAATTTAAGCGAATTGTGGCGGCTGCTAACCGGTAGCTAATTTGCGGTTATTTGGCAACCTTGCAAGGGCGGCGCTGTTTACTGCACATTCTAATGTCTTACAATTTTTAACAATACTTTGAATACATTTTCTCATTCCGGGGAAGTAGAATTTTTATGAATTTTCCTTAGCGTTTCTGTGTGCAAAATTATGGATATTTTTAATCTCTTCAATTTGTTTTTCTACGTCGCAAAGATATTCGACTTGTATTTCAGAAAATCTAGCTTGAAATGTTTTTGGATTGTAAAGATTTTTATAGACTTCTAGGATAATTCCCATTGTTTGTTCATCTGTATGAGTTCCATTAATTACGTTTGGATTAATAACTTTTTTTAATTTATGCTTGATAAAATCTGTAGTAAAATGTGGTTCAATGAAAATATGCCTTTTAAATTTGGGTAAAGGGCTTATTATTGCTGTTTGCGTGCTTCTGTTGAAGGGATATATGAATTATCGTCTTCATCAGCTGAGTGCTGGGTTGGTGTTAGTGAGTTAATTTGTATTCTGGATAGGGCGTCGGCTACGACGTTCGATCGTCCTGGTTGGTACATAACTGGTAATCGTGTTCCTCTATGAATGATTTCCATCTTTTCAACTTTGCGTTGTTGTTCTGCGGTGATAAAGCAAATGTTAATGGTTGATGATCATTATGGATATTAATTTTTGCTCCGTATATGAAATTTCTCAGTGTATGTAGTGCCCGCACGCTGGCAAGCATCTCCTTATCGTTTGTTGCATAATTTTCCTTAGTTTGGGAAAGAGTTCGGGAAATGAAGGTTATTGGTCTATCTCCGTCGTGACATTTTTGTGAAAGCACAGCTCCTAGTGCTTTATCTGATGCATCTGTTGTCAGTTCAAATGGCTTCTGGAAATCTGGAAAAACTAAAACATCATTAGAAGATATTATGTCTTTCAAGGTTTGGAATGCGTTCTTTGCATTTTGATCAAATTTAATTGGAACATTTTTTGATTAACAGCACGAAGTTTCCTAAGAACATTATCGGGAGTTACAACGTTCTCCAAATTAAAAAAAAGAATTGTTAAGCGAATTTGGCGTGGTGGTGCGACCGCGGGACGTACATAGAGAACTTGAATCTCGGCGGATTAAGAGTAACGAAGGAGTATTGGAATTTGTGTATGCTATGCAACAGTTGGCGAGAACAATTAGCTTGGATGAGACCAGCTTGTGCGAATATATCGCGGATGGTGTCACTACTGACACCCACATGTACGAGCTATTCTTTATGAGGCTCAAACTGTTCAAGAATTGAAGAAGAAACTTCTCTTGATGGAACGTGCAACACGGAGGAAAACAGAAAGAGTACACCATAAGCCAATAGAACAGAGTAAGCAGTTTGACCAAAATTTGTGAAAGCCAATTAATAAGCGAATTGTGAAAAATTATGAGCGAATACGTCAATGCTTTAACTGTGGAATGCTCGGACATTTAGCAATCCATTGTAGAATACGTGTTGAGGAAAGCCCCAAGTGTTTTAACAGTGGTGATCTTGAACACCAGGTAAATCAGTGTCAAAAGAATCAAGTTTTAACAATCGCAGCAGTACATGGTGCGTGGTTTTCGATGAATAACGAGAAGGAACAACTCGAGTTTAAGATGAAACAACAGGGTGAAATCATCGCAAATCGAGATAAGCAGATAGAGGACCTACGATCGGATCTGACCGGATTGGAAGATAAGTTGAAGAAGGAGCGTGATCTATTGAGAAGCTCGGAAAAGGATCGGCTGGCGGAGAAAACGAAGCTGATTGAGTGTGTGGCGAAAATCCAGTTTTTGGAAGAAAAATTGAAGGACAGTCAGCAGAATGATCGCGTACGAGTGCTATCGTCAGAGAATGGGCGACTGGAGCGAGAATTGCACGAAGCTTCTGATAAGTTGGCGAAAGCGAAAGAAGCAAGCGATGATCGTGAACAACAATTGGTCGGTGTTACCAAAAATTTTAATTTGTTGAAGGGAGCCTGCAACATAACGGGAGCTCAGCTAATTGAGATGGATTTCCTCTAGAAAAAATCAAAACGCAACACGAAGTACGCTGTGCAGATGGAAGTTCTCTGAAAGCGCCGTACTGAGAAGGATAACGAAGTATTAAAGTCAAACGTTGGAGGACGGGAAGTAATAGTTACACCAAGGAGCTTGGAGAATGCTGAAGATGATGAGGATGAGGAGGAAAAAGACGAAGATGATGAGGGCTATGATAGTGATAAGGAGTCGAACGAATATGGCTCCGAGGAGGATATTGTTTCGGAAATTGCGAGTAGTCACAAGAACACGAGTGAAATGGATGCACCGGCAGAACAAAAGGAGCCGTGGCCGCCACCGTAACGCAATCGACGTTTTTTCGATTCCTAACAAAAAGAGAAAGTACAGAAGAGAGCAAGGAAACCGACTAAGTACAAACTAGGAGATATAGTAGTGATTCAAATAACCCAGATCACTGTAGGCAAAAATCTTATAACCGATTAGAAGTTGAGAAAGTAAATGATGAAGTAAGCAAAGCAAGGAAATGGTACGATATAAAAGGAGCATCGAGCAGTACTAGAGTAGAGTTTTAGTCAGAGTGTGAAAGGAAACGGATAGTAAAGAATATAGAAGCTACACCTTTTAAACCTTACATAGAGCCCTGTGGAACCACTGCCGTGACACGCCGCTCGACCTTTCCCGCTTCCGTGTGGTACTCGAGAATCCTATCCTGAAAGTAGTTGCGCAGGACATCGTACAGGTATTTCGGCACCTCTATGATTCGCATGGTTTCTCCGATTCGATCCCAGCTTGCAGAGTTGCAAGCGTTTCGCACGTCTAGCGCTACTACCAGGCACACTCGGTTCCTCATTGGGTGTGTTCTTCCGATACTGAAAGCTTCCACACAACGATCTCTTACCCGTTGGATGGCCTGAATCGTTGAGCGGCCTTTCCGGAATCCATACTGCAGCGGTGATAGTTTCCCGTTCGACTCCAGGTATTCGTTGATGCGGTTCAGAATAAGTTTCTCAAATACCTTGCTGTTTCTCAAATACCTTGAAGGATCATCTGGTCGTTTTCCTTGCTTAGGTAGTAGAACCAGCCGTTGGGTTTTCCAAGTGCTCGAAAAACTGCCCTCCTCCAGGCACTGTTGGAACAGTCTTTGAAACCTGTCCGGGAATTCTCGGATCGCTACCGCCACTGCAACGTTGGGAACACCAACTGGTCCCGGTGCCTTCCGGGGTGGCATATCTGCAGCGATACAAAGAAGCTCCTCCTGCGTGACAGGGCGAATCGTGCCAGTGGCTGCGACAGTGTCCGGCTACTCTGTCTCTTCACGCTGGGGGAACAAATGGTCGACGATTGCCTTCAGCTTGACTGGACATCGCTCCTGCGGGATTCGACTTCCTTTGACTCGCAGCATGATGGTTTTGTAGCTTTGACCTCATATGTCCCTATCCGCCTCTTGTGCCATCTCATCGCTGCATCGCCGTTTGCTGACTTTAATCGCCTTGGTCAGTGCTTTGCGAGATGCTCGTAGTACCTTCACTCGCTTCAAACGGACGATCGGATCGCGTGCCTGTTTCATCCATCGTCTAGTGCGGTCACAGCGGTTTCGCAGCTAATCTATTTCCTCGGTATGCCAACAAACTGGCTTTCTCCTGCAGTTAAGACGTTTCCGGGGCATGCTAAGGTCGCAGGCCTGTGACAATAGTGCGGTCATGGTGTCTGCATTATTGTCATGATCGACTAGCCCTGCCCACATCAGACTCTCGACAAATAACGCCTTGTCGAACCTAGCCACGTTCCAGCGCTTGCCGTTGAACAAAGGTTCGTTTTGCTGGCGGAATTTTAGTTGCTGCTGTGACCCTATGGTGTATCGCAGCGCGTTGTGGTCACTCCCGTTGTATCTTTCGTCAACTCTCCAGTTGGGGTTTTCACAAATCACAGGGCTGGCGTAGGTTACATCGACGATTGAAGTCGCTCCAGACGTCCCAACTCCTAGGAATGTCGGCGTGTTCCCTACATTAAGTAGTGCCGGACCCAGTTCCTCTGCGGTGGCGAGAAGCTCATCACCACGCTGCTGGGTCGTACGGTTTCCCCAATTTGTTGCCCAGGCGTTAAAATCGCCTGCCAGCACAACCTTTGATCTACCATGAACTGCTGCTTGGATTGCGTCCATCGTGGTGCGAAACTCGTCAGTACTCCATCGTGGTGGTGCGTAACAGCTTACGAAAGTTACCCCATTAACTTTGGCGATTGCAACACCCTCGACGTTAACTGGCACAATCTTTTGGATCGGATACCTCCCTACTGCGACTACTGCGGCCGACCTGCAACTGTCAGTTACCCAGTTTCCATTTTCTACTGAAACCCGGTAGACATCCAATAGCAGGGCGACGTCGCACTGCTCCTCTCGGATGGACAGCATCAGTAGGTCCTGTGCTGTCCTGCTGCCCCGCAAGTTGAGCTGAACTACCTGCATAGCCCACCGTTGGATGCTCCCTGGGTTCCCGGGTTTATGGCCCTCCCCGTGCGGCATGGGCCTTCATGTCGCTCCTTCTCACACCGGAAGCACAGTTTTGTCCGATCCTCTCCTGTACAGACCGCCGCACGATGACCTATGGCTCCACAGCGTGCGCAACGGAGCTTCTGCGTAGACCTCTCGAGGCTGCACACCGTCCATCCCACAGTGATCTTGCGCTTGAGAAGGTCCTCCACCCGCGTTGTTGGAGCCTTGAACCAAGCCCGCTTGGATCCATCGAGCGCAGTGATCATTTTTACGCTGCTCTCCTCTATTTGCAGATCGAGCAGAGACCTGACCTTCGCTACAAACTCTGCCTTTGTCACCGTGACGTCTATGCCTTTACACACCAGCTCCTCCATGGGCGCAAGGCTCTTTATATTCGTCTCCTTCGACACCACCCTACGCAGCGCGGTTGCTATGGTTTCGGTCAAGTCTGTGTCGTCTTTACGTCTACGATAACTGAGTTCGTGAAGCGTGCCTTCCTAACTGCCAGAACGTTTGGCTGTATTTCGGTCGCGAACTCTGCGCTACTCCTGGCATCAGTTAACGCCTTAGCGACCATTTCCTTCGCCTCCACGCTGATAATTACCTCGTGTTTTGCTGGTACTGACGTCGATTTATTGG
This sequence comes from Anopheles ziemanni, assembly GCF_943734765.1. Lineage (NCBI taxonomy): Eukaryota > Metazoa > Arthropoda > Insecta > Diptera > Culicidae > Anopheles > Anopheles ziemanni. The sequence continues at coordinate 142,757 of NW_026689818.1, read as the reverse complement.
CCTTCGGTTTGTCAGTTGCCGGCTTGACAACCTTGCCACCGGGTCCCACTTTGTTCCACCGGGGTGTGGTGGGGCCTACTCCCTTGACTGCTGGCACCCCTGACTCCGTCGTATCCGTAGGATGTGACTCTTTTCCTTTGGCGGTTGACTTTTCAGTCGCGCTTCCCTTGTTTCTTTCCCTCATTCTCCTGACCTCCTCTTCTAGTATCTGCATCCTGTCGAGCAGCATGTTCTGGCTTTCGACATAGCGCTGGTTGATACTATTGAGCTGACCGCGCATTCGCTGCTGATCAGCTTCCCGTGTCACGCACCAAGATTCCTGCTCCGTCCTGAAGATATCCACCGCTTTTGACAGTGCCTCGCGTAGGTCGTTCACGGTTGCCTTTGATCTCCTCGCTTTCTTCAGGATGACAGTCATCTTGCCAATGGCTGCCTCCGGTGAATCCACTCCCACCATGGTTTTCTCCGCCACCCCTCGTCCTCCGTCAGCGACTCCGCGGCTGCCTCGTTGTCGGAGGAGGCCACCACCGAAGGTCCTTTCTTTGGCATGCTTCTTGCACCAAATAAAGATAAAAAATGCAAATTGTCCTTGCCGCTCAAGGGTTTAGGCGTACGTACGCACGCACACGCGTTCGCGCACGCTGGCGTGCCGCTCGAAGCGGGGACGCCAAGACACGGCGTTATTTGGGTAGATGTCGGTTTGGCATAGATCGATCCTACAAACACACTCTTTTCTGTACTACTATACTTCCGCACGCACAGTACCGTTATATTCGGCCGTTTTTGCGCATCACTTTAGAACATCTTGCCGATGAATCGGTCCTCTTTTCACAGTTTTAGAAACCACGAGGTTTTGCTCCGCCACGTGGGCATTGTTTACAAAGCAGACTCGGCCAATTTTTAACCGTTCAACATTGACGAATTCCACGATTTCTCACTAGAATCGCTCGCTTTGCGCAATAGAACCTTTATTCTCACGATATCACGTTGAAACACAATGATTTCCCACGATATATCACTACTTTCACTGTCAGCGTCACAGAGTCGACCGCACTGCTTGACAGCTCACCGCACTCAAATACGAGAACTATGCCCCTAGTTTTTGCACAGTAAACACGGGTGATGTTTTCGGCGTGGCGCTCCAATTCGTGGTAGTTACGTATGTTCCAACGAGGACACACGTCGAACACCACGTTAGCTGTCGCTAACCAGCCTGCTGGCGCATTGCCATCACGCGTGTAGCACAGCGAGTCCGTGTAGTCCCTTACACGGCGATTGACCCTGTAACGGAACAGGGAGCACCCCGAATTCATCAGTGCTGATGTTCCTGCACATGAGATAGGGGTCCCAGCTGCGGCGAATACTGAAAGGAGCCGCAATCCAGTTTCCGTAGGGTTTTCGTCCGTTTCCGCTGACCTTTCAATGTAAAGGACTTGCCCACTAGGCAAAAACTTGCATGCTAACTCCTAATTTGGTGTCACCTCGATTTTGCCCATACAAAATTGAGGAGTTTTGAGGAGTTTGAGCCACGGGCTTATGAGCGTGTGTGAGTGAGAACGTGCAGCTCAGATCTATGCATGTGTTGGTGAGGACCATGGGATTTTTGTATGTTGTAGTGATAAATGGTTTCTTTCGGTTGATGCCGCAAAAAAAATGTCAGACTCAAATTGTAAAATTATGAAACATTTATTTATCACTCAAAAATGTTTGCAACACTTTTTACAAATACTCACGTATAATACTCTAGGAAGTAGAAGAATTCATGGGAACTGCTTATCGTTTCGGGTGTATGAAACTTCCGGACACAATAAGTCATCGTAAACAAGCACTCGTCTATCCGGTGGTTCGCTTTAGTTTTAATCGGCTAAAAATGGAGAGGGATTTCATTACGCTGCATGTGTTACGAAATGAACATCGGCATGCTTTTGCTTACCCTTTTTAACAAGGCCAGGATTGGCGACACCGATTGCGTCGGAACTTCCGACTCCGACTTTGCTGCTTCGGATGTAGTTTCCCCGGTCGCTTGTTGGCTTCCTGAGATGCTGCTTTTTTCCTTACTTATTCTGTTGAGTGTCCATCTATCGAGCTGAAGATAACAATGTTCTGGATACGAATAACTATAAAAGAAATTTCAGATCGGCTGAAACTGAAACAATTACCACGATTAGCTTCGCTTTCGCGTGTGTTCAACTCACTTCTTGTTGTGATATTGATCCGGCTTCTCGAACTTGTCATTTTTCACTGAATTTCAACGCACGGTTCCACTAACACAGACAAATTTTTGAATTGCTGTGTCCAGACACGGGAAGTTACGTTTATACCACCCGGGTTGGATCCGACAGAACGTTGATTTATACAGGTGAGCTGGACAGACGATGACGAGCTACACTCTTAAAAGAGATGGCATACTAGATATCTTGTGTGCAAAGGCCAAAGTATGGGCCAAGAGGGGTCGGGGATGGGAAAACTTGTATGGTAACGGCTAAATTGACTAGTGGGTGGGCCTTAGACCCTGAGAGACTCTCGGTCTCTCTGCACACTGGACCAGCCCTAGCCTGAGCTAGGGTAGCTGAGATTGCTCCCAGTAGTCCAGTGGCCAGGGGGAAACCGTGACGGTTTTCAACCCCTTCTACATGGTATACCGGTAGATCGTATACACGCCATTCTCACTGCACAGGCGTGCTTGGCCATCAGGGAGCCTGGTTGCCGCTCTCCAGCCTAACAATTTCATGTTAGGTAGGAACTTGACTCCGTCTTCCTGAGGTGGAGCCAATCCGGCGGGGAGGTCCCACACTCTATCGCCGGCGTTGCGGGTGACCTGGTGATCACACAATATCGCAAACAGCGCCACGAAGGGTGATGGGAGTGTTTCGTAGAGTTGGTGGTTGCCACCATCTACACGACCGTAATGGCCGGTGAGACCAATGACGAGTGTAGCACTCAACTCGCCACCGACTTCGAGTCTCTGTCGCCACCGACTTCGAGCCGGCGAAATCTGTTACGTCGCCGATCCCCGAGAGGTACTCGAAGATATCCGTCGGAACGGATAAGTCCGCGATCCGGAGTTGAAGGAAACGGTCAAGTTCCCTAACTTCGTGCCCATGAACAGAAGAGACTGTGAGGAGTCTCCTCCACGGAAGGACCACGCAGTAGTAGTAATACTGCGTCTCCGACACGGACTTCCGGAAGGCACTTTCCTTCCGGGATGCAGCTTCATAGGATGAACGTACTAGCTGGACAAACCCAGAGTAGTCGTTTTGAATCTTTCCTAGTCGTTTGCAGAGTGTTCCTGCATTAGCACCTTCGATTAGTATCGAAGACTTCAACGGTCGACAGTGGGGTAGGCTTAAAAGCCTTAGTCACCGCTTCAGTGTCCTCCCTATCAAGAGGTTTTCCTGCGGATTTAGCCAGACCGGTCGGTTTACGGTTGTTCGAGAATTGTTTACTGACTACTGAATGACGGGTTTTTCTGGCCCTTATTCTGCAACGGGGTATTTACTACGATCAGTACGAGGGCGTTGGTTCTTGCCCTTACTGTTGGTGTTGTTGTTAATACTCTTGGGTTCCATGATTGCGCTTTGTGACTTCCTAGTCGAGTAACCGATGATGACTATGTCAAAATGGTTATGGGCTGGCTTATTACCGTAGTCAATTTGCTGTGTACGAAGTGTACTCGTGTCCATTGGGTCCGGACGTGTTTGTGGCTGAACAAAAGTTCTGTTTGGTGTGAATACATTGGGTCCATTATCTGTTTTTAAATTTCGGGGTTGCGGGATTGGTGGCGGCCTTGTGAAATTATTCGGAGCAATAAACTGTTTCGGTGGCGGGACAGGTGCTCTCGCAATGGGGTTTGGTCTGAGTGGTGCGATCGATTGGCGGGGTGCCGCAGTTGGAATCGGATGCCCCGTTGGTATGTTAACAGGGGTGTTACGTGCGTCCAGGTTCAAATAGTCCTCACAATAGCTGTATGCTTGTGCGAGGCTTTGTGGTCTGAAATTTTTGCAGAATCTGGAGAACGGGTCACTTAGTCAACGAATGAATGTGTCTAGTGCGATCTGATTGTACAATCGCATTAGCACTAGTTCGTGGCCTTTCAATTGGTCATCCATGGAAATGGCTGAACTAATGAGCGTTACGAGTTCCCTAACTCTAGAGTAGTAGCTCTCTATACTCTCCTGCTTGGTTCGTACTAATGATTTCAGTTTATTATCGAGGGTCATAAGGTCCCTCTTATCTGCATAATACAACTTCAGCTTTTCGTCATAACGTCACTTCCTCCTAAACGAAAGCCTCTTGGCTTTCGGTCACTTCACTTCCTCTAATGAAAGCTACTTGCTTCTCATTTAGGTCATCACGTTGAAAGCTACTTGCCTTTCAATGTGTGATAATTATATTAATAATTCCTCCAATGAAAGTTACTTGCCTTTCATTTACGTCGTCACGTTGTTGTGATATCCTCTTCTTTCACACATATACTTACAGTTCACAGTTCAACAAGCCTTCCACAACCTTTTTTATTCATGGTCCAATCCATACTGACTGTCGCTACGCGCTCTCACTCATATCGAGGATCCCACATCCTCCCCTTACAAGAAGAACAGAAACTGACCGTACCTTGTTACCTATTCGTGATCTCTGTACCGTATCGGACGGTTTATCTGCCTAACTCCGCGACCCGTTCCCAACGGTTCCGTGTGTGGCAATAATTCTTCCACTGGGCGCCTCTGTTGCTCGGAATGTGATACCGCTTCTCTAGCCTCTTCTGGCGCCTCCACCTCCATACTTTCTTCAACATTCTGTTTTTCATGCCTTTTTACATATTTCTTCAAATGCTTAACACTACGTTCATACTGCTTTCTGCTTTCCAAATCTATTACTATCGCTCTCCCGGTTCCCAATAATTTAGTAACTTTGAAGAACTTGTTTCGGTGCACTGTATCCGTCTTGTCCTTTTTTTGTTGCATAACCAACACTGTATCGCCTACCTCAATATCCGTGTTCTTTGCCCTACGTCCAACGTCCTCCCTGGAATTCCGCTCAAACTTCGCTATTTTGTCCCGATCCCGCAAATCATCATCCAAATCTTGTTTACTATCAACCTTCATATTTGGTAATAATGTCCTGACCGCTCTACCGAACATCAATTCTGCAGGAGGAATTTTTGTCACATGGTGAGGCCATGAATTATATGCTGCTATATAATCCGCCAGTCACCGGCGGCAAAATCAGCATGCTTTCTCGTTCTGTCGGTATCAATTGTAAATAGGACAGAACGAGAAAGCATGCTGATTTTGCCACTAGGGATGCTTCTCTCCAGTTTAACTTCCCCACCTTCGCTATGGCCGCGATCTTATTTATTCCTTGCATGCTTCTTTCCACTAGTCCATTTTCCGTTGGGTTTAGCGGCGTACAGTGTATCAATTTAACACCCCACACCTCTCTCAACCAAGTTTGTGACTCCACGCTGTTGAATGGTGGCCCGTTGTCTGCTTTAATCGTTTTTGGAACGTAATAAATATTTAAAATCCTTCGCAAAACCTTCTTCATCGCTTCTGTGTCTGTGTGCTCCATAGGCACTGCCACGAGAAATCTAGAATAAATATCGGTCAGCACCAATGCCTTCTAATGCAGCGCGTCAGATGATGAAGATAGGTCCATGGATACGTACTCCCACGGATAGGAGGCGGATTGCTAACCGTTTTAACAAGTTGGCACTCTGGACAACTTCTGACGAAAGCTTCTACCTCTCGATCCATATTGGGCACCATAAACCTTGCCTAAGGAAATTCTTCATCGTAGACATCCCGGGGTGGCTTCGATGCGCTAGACTCAATGCCCTTTTTCGCAAAGCTGCAGGCAGTATCAACTTTTCCTGCTTCATTACCACCCCTCCTTGGACGTACATTTCACTCTGAAAAGGTTGAAACCTTAAAATTTCTTCCGGCCACCTCTGTTTCTTATCCACCCATTTTAAAGTTTCCTGAACCTCTGCATCTTTTTGTTGTTCGATCTGTACTTCCTTCGAGGTCACTGCAACTAGCTCTTCACTGATACTATTCACCTCGACGTACAGCGCACACAGCTCGTGCCTCTCCTTCGCACAACCAAACTGTGGGTCATCGCGCTTCCCCCCAATCCTGGAAGCCACGTCCGCAATATTCTCCTTCCCTGACACGTGTTCGAAATCATAGTCAAAATGATCCATTCTTAAGAACCAACCTTCGACCCTAGACATAATGCATTTCCCAATGTCTTTGCGCTGTTTCCCTTTTAGCATAAACATCAATGCCTCCCCCGCGGTACAAAATGAGTGCTTCCACACAATTTCCACCCGTTTCACTGACTGTTTTACCCACCCTACCCTAAAAACTGCTGCTTGCACACAACCGCTAGCTACTCTTCACCCACCGCCTTCCTGCTTCACCCCCTATGGGGTCCATGGTTCAAATATCTCTCACTCTCCTCGAAACCTAACTACATTTGCCACAGTAGGAAGGTTTGATTTACATCTGGTCAAAGTTTTATTCCGGATATTTTTCTACAATGTTACTGCCGATTTTTAGTGCGATTGATTAATATATACAACCGGACGCACTTACAAATAAATAGTATCCAATCAAACATATTTTTTTATGGTTTATTTCTTCGCAAACACGTTTTTTGCTCACCAATTAGATTTATTTTTGACCATCGTATTTTTCCATAGTAGCCGTCAGCATTCCTGCTGTCTAAAGACAAATCAGTGTAGTGATGGGATAGCTCCAGAAAAGAACGACATCTTCGCATCCGATCCAGCAAAGGAGCGAGTCCTTTCGTAGATAAAAAAATATGGTATTATAACACCATAATCTTTATTCATTTATTCATTATTTTATGCTACGGATTAAGTCACGGACAAAACGAATATTAGAATTATATTCGCTGCTCGATCAAATACTGCTTTTTATAGTTGACTCGTGCGTCGAAAAGATAACTTGATTGCTCAGGCAAGTACGCAGTAAAGCCTGAAATTGGCAAGTGGTTAATGCTAGTCTACCTGTCTCGTGTGAGCAAGGAGCTGGTATTCAGGTGGCTATATGATTTCACAGCTTATGTAATTACAAGCTTTCAAACAATTTGTTACCGGTAAATGATTGCTCCGGAGCGAACAGCTTTCGTCAAATTGTCTGCATGCCATTCATTTGCCACTTACCAACGAGTGGGTCAATCTTTAAGCACAATGAATCTTCATAATGCAATATGAGGAGCCAATAAAACTTAATTTACGGTTGGAATGAAAAATTTCTTATATGGAGCAAATGAATACATATGATCCAGCTCCAACTTTCCAACTCTAGTTCAGTGTTGATAGCTGCCAGCAGCACTTGGAGTGCGTCGTGTGCAGTAAAAATATAAGTGTGAAAAATAGTTGTGTTTTCAATCTAACCAAGCTCGTTAATAAATAAGATTGGTTAATAAAGTGTTTGCTTTCATTTAAACATGTAAAGCAGATGAAAATCGATCGTGCTTCAGTATTGTCAACGCTCTTCCACTTGATGCTGGCAATGGAAAGAAGATAAGTATTCCATCTTTATATTGTGCATAATTGTACATAATAAGTGATATAGTCTTTCTTCTTTTGCAGGTTTTGCCAGAAGTAGACCTAGGAGTAGTGCCAGTGAAGTGTAAAAAGAGAAATTAAATTAATAAAACGGTAACATAACCTAAAGGAAAATTCCAAAATAGTTGTTGTTTACATTTTCGGATGACATTTCCCTCGTGGGCATTGGTAGACCCGGAGGATATGGGGAAAAATGTGGGAAGGGAGAAACGAGGAGGGGTAACCCATAAAAGAAGGAGAGTGAGTTCTTTCCTCTCATTTTTCGAATTACTGAACGCCATATATCAAAAAGACTCCTATTGCTTGGCGTTCAGTAATTCAAGCATATGGCGTTCAGTAATTCTAATGTATGGCGTTCAGTGATTGCATACAAGTTTTTGTACACCGGGGTCGCTGTCTGACCTCAGTATAAACTTTCTGCCAACCAGATAGTATGCAAACTTCTCCATGGCCCATATTATCGCCAACGCCTCACGATGTAGTTGCGGGTATCTGCATTCCACTTCAGTTAGGCTTTTTGAGGCACGTGCTATAATTCTTCTCTCTCCTGACTCTAACCCTTCTTGTGTAGCACCGCACCCAATCCCCAAGGTGACGCATTCGTGTAAAGAATCATCTTGTCTTTTGCGTTAAAATATCCTCTCTTTATAAGATAGTTTTCTGCTGCCAACTTTAGCTCTTCAAACGCTTCCTGGTGAATCTTTCTCCATTCAAACTTCGTCTTGCCTGACAACAAGTCCCTCAGTGGCTTTGTTTTATGAGAGAAACCTTTTATAAACGGACTTATAAACGTTACCATCCCCAGAAAACTTCTAAGTTCCAAAACATCCTTCGGCCTCTCAAACCTCAAAATATCCGATATCTTCTTCTCTGTAGGAAGTATGCCGCTGCCATCTATCTTAAAACCCAAAAATTTTACTTCCTATTGATAGTATAGAGATTTCTCTTCATTAATTGTTAGATTATTCGCCTTAATGACCTTTACCACCTCCTCCACTAAACATCTCAACTCCGGTGTAGTCCCTGCGTAAACTAGAATATCATCTAAGTATATTACCACATTCTTGCAACTCACAAACAACCTCTCCATGACGCCCTGAAACAATTCCGGAGCACAAGATAACCCAAACGGTAACCTCTTAAACCGCATCAACCCATTGGCTGTCATAAACGTAGTCAAGTGACGCACTTCCTCGTGAAGCTCCACGTGAAAATTTATATCCAATTTAGAGAAAAACAATCTTCCTCCATTATCTGATATGTCTGCCCATATCTTTTCGAGGGCGGGCATTGGATAAGGTTCTCGAGTAATTGCCTTATTTACCTCGCGATAATCGATGACCATTCGAAAATCCTTTTGTCTCTTTGGAACCAACACGATAAGCGATATAAACGTTATGTGATCATCTACCCCGTCAGCTCTCTCAATTATTCCCTTTCTCTCCATTTCCGCCAGTCTTTCGTTGATTGCTTTCTCAAACGCTATTGGAACGTTGTATCTTATAATTCGCTTTGGCATTATGGAGTTGTCCACCCTGATTCTAGCCGGCTCACCCCGAATCTTTGGAAAATCGGGACAACGTTGCGTCGAACATAGCCCGGATCTACCGTTCATGGCTCCCTGTTGGTAGTACGATTCGATATGCCTTCCGTCTAACATAACGTTCCCGATTTCTACCTGTCGTACATCCCTACCTATACGGATTAGACTCATCTGACTTGCTGTTTGAAAGCCTAGTAACGATAGCTCCGTACCGTTCACCACAAAAAACTTGGCCAGCTGCCTGACTTGATTAGAATCCTTGATTTCCACGTATGCCTTAAATGAGCACAGCACATCTAAAGGTTTGTGATTGGCAAAACCTCTTAGGGTTTCCTCGGGGTACATAACTACATCCTGGACAACAGAACTACAGCCTTTTTTAATTCTGTGCCATCTGCTGGTAGTGATCGTATTCACCGTTGCCCCCGAATCCACCAGAAAATCAAATTCAGCTGATCCTATCATGCAACGTATTATTCGCGGATCCTTCTCAACATCGGTGGAGAATGGTCTTCCAGCAATTAACTAAAAATAAAAAATAAATATATAGCATATACAACAAAAAAAAAGAAGAAAGATGGAAAAACAAAACTCTTATTTTATATTTTTGGCTTCTAAAAACATACAGTGAAAATAAAGATTTGGACTTCGTTATTGTTCTTTTGGTTGATACGAGGACTGACAATAAAGTAAGGTCTCCAATTTTTTTTTTTCATAGAAAATGACATTTATTTACAAAAAGCGATACGCCGTTGGAAAGGCCAAGGTCTTGGCTCCTTTTCTACATTACCGCCATTTTTTTCCAACACCTTGCGCATCCGCACGATGAACTTGTCTATTCTGGCAGAATACTACTCTCCGTCCGCCTCGCGCAGCCAGGTGTTGACCTCTTTCTGAACCACCGCGTCACTTTTAAACTTCTTCCCTCCGAGATGTTTTTTCAGGGCGGGGAACATGTGGTAGTCACTTGGGGCCACGTCGGGACTAAAGGGAGGGTGATCGATGATGTCCCATCCAAATTTCTTGAGCAGGTCAAGGGTAACGTTGGCTGTGTGCGGGCGCGCGTTGTAGTGGTGAAATTCTCCTCGTCATGAACATTAGTGCGCCCGGAATTGAACTCGCGGCTCCACTTACGCACGTTTTTTATGTCCATACACTTTTCCCCGTAAACTTCAACTAGTTGACGATGGATTTCAATAGGTGTCACCTTTTTCGCACTCAAAAACCGTATTACAGAACGCAATTCGCACTTGGACGCTGACGCGAGGGGTACCTCCATCGTTGACGGCTGCTCAGCCAAGACTGAGCGGTCGGGGAAGCCTCACCCAGCAGCAAAGTGGTAGTGGGGGAACCAAGGAACACGGCGGTGTTGCCAGATTTCGCCTAGCGCGTGATCCGGCGAAGTTGCAGCGTTGGAGACCTTACTTTATTGTCAGCCGTCGTATTTCTCTGGATCAACAAAAACTACAACGAATCAGTGGCTACCTGGTTGATTTTTCCAGCCTATCGTCTGATTTCCCGGAGATCCTCTTTTTTCGGGCTTGGGTGCGATGAATAGCAAAACTCGGCGTAGTGGCCAACCTTTCTGCATTTAAAACAAGTCACCTGAAACGCCCGGCACTGCCCTAGTTCATGTCGGCGACCACAGTTTCGGCAGTTTACCTCCTCGGTTTCCAGCGAAATTCGAGTCGGTTTTGTCTGCAGTTGGACGATATGGTGCATACCTGTGAAACGAAAGTCGAGCGGCCAGGCAGAATGGCTCCTAACGACTTTCAACTTAAACTTCGTGGAACTTAAACGACGAACTAGCGGACTTAAAAGACTTCAATTGAAACGCGACGCGCGAGATTAACCTTACCCTGGCACCTCCAGGTCAAAATTGCGAACCTTTATTTAACAGTTGATTGTTCTTATATACTAAAGTCATCCCTGTTGTCCCATCAGCTCTCCGCCCTCTTCCCTTGGTCATCACCTCGCCTAAGCCTCAACTTCGCCACTTCGTCATCCGCATTCCAGAATGGAAAACATTCCTCGGTTTCCGCGATGCCTCTGTGATGTTTTGTCATCAGCTGTGCTTGGGTTGAACAACATCTTAACTTCCGTGATCAACATTTCTTCTTCCGCTGTACATAACTCATAACAGGTCAAGCTCGTTGTCATTGTTACGCGATCCTACCGTTCGGTGACTGTGTGTCGTAGGTGCGGCGCTGAATTCTGCTGACTATGGGTTTTCGGCAACGCCGAGCCATGCGAGCTGTGCGGGTTCCGACCTTGGCTGTGTTCTGCTGACGCGATGTTTGCGCTTTCGCCGCGCGCGTTCGCGATGTGTCATGCCCAGCGAGCTTCCGTGGTTGCGGAGTGTTCTCTCTGCTGACGTCGATGTTTGTTGGCGATCTTGGCTGGCGGTTGGTGGCTTGAGGTGGAAGACGGTTGGGGCTAGCTGTTGGACAAGCTGGGTCGCTTCATCCCCCCACACTTATTTGAGCTCAAAGAACTATCTAGAAGAGAAAGATCTGAGCTAGCTGCACGGCGGTGCCTAGCGACACGGCTGGTTATAACTGTAGTCAGGTCCTGTGGGTCGCTGCACCTGTTCCCTCGGAATGGTTTTTTTTAATGCACCACGTTGACTGGCTTCCAATCTAACTCCCGTGATGGTTCCTTTGATGCCTCCATGGCGCTTCGCTGCCCTAAAGGTCCAACAGCTGCTTCATCTGCTTCCTTTCTGATAAAATCGAGATGTTTCCCATGGCTGATAATCTTCTCGACGTTGTTCTCGAACATATCAGACATTTCATAGAGCTTTCCGGCGATTTCCAGAGCGGAGCGTCTCAACAATGCTTGTACAAGTTCTTCTTTGTATTGCTCCAGTCCGAAACCACATAACTGGGATTGGGGCTCCAAACGCAAAACCCAGTCCATAAACAGTCCATTCATTTTCAATTCACGGAATTTAATGCGCTCTTTGGTGGTGTCGCACATTTCACAGAAATATTTGTCCAAAGCTGATATCGTTAGCTTGTAAACGTTCTCCGTGCCACTTTCCATCGACGTCAAGCATCGCTTCTCTTGCATTTCAATAATGCTAAGAAGGTACCTTCCCGCGAAAATCTTCAGTCCCGTCAGCCTAGTAACTGCATCCACCGGAGATTTGCATGACACAATTCGTTCGAATTGGTCCCGGAAACGAAACCACTCCGCTTTACGCTTGTTAGTGGGCAACGATTCGTCGAACTGGCGCAGCGGCCACGACCCTGACAACCACTCCGCCTTGGTCTTTCTGCTCCTTTTGTCTCCACCACGTGGTTTCGCCTTAAGCTGAGGTTTAGGTTCAATCGTGCCGGTTGCTCGCTCCGAAACGCAATCTTTCTCCGGGTGATACCCGGTGACGGGAGTATCGTCGTCCGACTCGTCTGACACGTCACTTTCACGCCAGAATCCACTCATTTCGGCACACTTTCGACCAAAAACTATCTTCTTAACACTCGACGATTCCTAAACCTGCACAAGTCCGCACCTCACAATGGCGTTGTACCGAATGATTTCCACTTCTTCAGTGGCCGTTTGCCGGCCTATGCGAAATGACACCCATACTATCCCCCCTATAGCCAAAAACAAAAGAAAACGCCACCACTCTCATGTGACCCCTGATTTTACGATACAATTTACTTACAGTACAATTTCTCTCATTAGGGTTAGTAGTCCTACACTACGACAGCCTCAGTTCGCACAGGATGGCAATATATATGTGGTTCACTACTCTCTCTTGCGTGTTTGGAGACAAACTATAGCACAACAAGGTACTGTTAAAAAAATTAGAAACGTTATCCCTCTCTTGCGTACTCCACTTACGTATACCTAGGAACTTCGATTCCAGTATCCCTCGCAGGATCTGTCGAGTCACACCGAGATCTATAAGGTGTAGACGGTCGCCTACCACAACATCTTCGATAATATTAAAATTACCGAGATCTTCTAGTGGGGACCGGAACTCCTTATGATGCTCCAAGCACGATCGAGCACGAAAATCAGCATCCGTCCGCGGAGCAGCACCTACATCTGAAAAAATAACTTTATGGTGCTCGCGAGAATACTCACCAACGCACGTACACTTCGTGCATCCGTACCTGTGGTCCATTAACCGATCGAACTCCTCGTCCGCTTCCCGGACAAGATCGTCCATGAGCTGACGCAGCCGACGGCTCGTTGAAGGATCAACTTTTTCTCCTGCAAGTTTCCGTTTCGACGCCATGTTGCTGTTGACAAACAACAAGCAGAAACATTGAAATCCAAAATACCTTCACGTGGTAGAAACAACACTTTACAGTTTTCCACCATGTGTGATAACTTACCAGTAAAGTAGTGAGCTTCACTACTTACTGTCAGCAAGGGAAAGCTGACAGTACTGGGCTTAAGGGGGTTGGAATGTGGGGAAACGGGGCAATGTTGCATGTCACCGTCAGTTGGGTAGGGACTGAAGACCGCTGCACTACACTTTTCACGCGATGCTACACATTTCTGCCGGTCGGGCTTTTAAGATCTGATTGCACCGATAAAATGTTCTCGATAGCCGGGGACATTTTTTTGTTTTTATTTATTTTTGCAATTTGTGGACTGGTCCAGAAGCAGACGAGCCGAATGGATAGGGTAAAAGGTGCTGCTTGTATAGATTACTCGGACAATTTGAATCGGTCCGGATTCTGGGAGTTCGACGTTGTGCTAGTTGCGGATGGTGCCCCATTGGCTCCGAGGGCAGCTGCTGCGGCTCGTTGCCGTCGAGTACGTGCGGCATTTTTGGCCAACCGAATCGCACGCTGTTCCGGAGTTTCCTTAGCTCGTGCTATACGCATCCGTTCCGCATGCTTCGCTGATCTGGTGTTTCTATGTGCCTCGTTATTTGCCAGCCGTAGTGCACGCTGTTCCGGCGTTTCAATTGCCCTTCGCACCCGTTCCCGGGCGGCGCTTTGGGCCCGCCTTATGCTCTTCTCTACCTCACTCTCGTTTTGTCGGCGCTTCCAATTGCGTTCCGCGTTTTCCGCTGACCGGCCCCTATACGCGTCGGTAATATTGAACGCTGAATTTCGCTCCATCCCGGAATCTTCTGATTCGGAGGCTTCCAAAGATAACTTGTCAAAAGAGTCCTCCAACGTCTACATCATCTCAGACATTACCCAGGAGTACATATTTAAAATGATATTGAACAAAAAAAAATGAAAGTAAATGTTCGAAAGGATTTAAGTAGAGTTGTGTAAATCTGATTCAGATTCATGAATCTGAATGAATCTCTGCCTTATAAGGGATGCATGAATCTTTCGTCGAGAGATTCATGAATCTCAAAGACAACCCATTTTTGATTGGTGACTTTTCATCAGTTGGTGTGAGGGACCCTTTTTTTTTTGGAAATTATAAAATTTAGCAAAGTGCGCTTCAAGTTTTACAATCTCATGTTGCACGCAATCTCAAGTTGCATGCAAGTGTGCTATGCAACCACTAACCTGCTGTTGGAATTGGAAAAACTATCGAAACTAACAATCCCGCAACAGAATAACTGAATTAGCGTCTTCATGATCGGTCCTAATGAGCTTGGTTCTCGGTTTGAAGTCAATAACTTGCCACGAATGTTTAGTAATTTCAGTTTGTCCACAAATATGAAGCATGAACAAAAATATCGAAGCGTCTCAACAATGCTTGTACAAGTTCTTCTTTGTATTGCTCCACTCCGAAACCACATAACTGGGATTTGGACTCCAAACGCAAAACCCAGTCCATAAACGCCTCATCCGGCTTCATTTTCAATTCGCGGAATTTAATGCGCTCTTTGGTGGTGTCGCACATTTCACAGAAATATTTGTCCAAAGCTGATATCGTTAGCTTGTAAACGTTCTCCGTGCCACTTTCCATCGACGTCAAGCATCGCTTCTCTTGCATTTCAATAATGCTAAGAAGGTACCTTCCCGCGAAAATCTTCAGTCCCGTCAGCCTAGTAACTGCATCCACCGGAGATTTGCATGACACAATTCGTTCGAATTGGTCCCGGAAACGAAACCACTCCGCTTTACGCTTGTTAGTGGGCAACGATTCGTCGAACTGGCGCAGCGGCCACGACCCTGACAACCACTCCGCCTTCGTCTTTCTGCTCCTTTTGTCTCCACCACGTGGTTTCGCCTTAAGCTGAGGTTTAGGTTCAATCGTGCCGGTTGCTCGCTCCGAAACGCAATCTTTCTCCGGGTGATACCCGGTGACGGGAGTATCGTCGTCCGACTCGTCTGACACGTCACTTTCACGCCAGAATCCACTCATTTCGGCACACTTTCGACCAAAAACTATCTTCTTAACACTCGACGATTCCTAAACCTGCACAAGTCCGCACCTCATAATGGCGTTGCACCGAATGATTTCCACTTCTTCAGTGGCCGTTTGCCGGCCTATGCGAAATGACACCCATACTATCCCCCCTATAGCCAAAAACAAAAGAAAACGCCACCACTCTCATGTGACCCCTGATTTTACGATACAATTTACTTACAGTACAATTTCTCTCATTAGGGTTAGTAGTCCTACACTACGACAGCCTCAGTTCGCACAGGATGGCAATATATATGTGGTTCACTACTCTCTCTTGCGTGTTTGGAGACAAACTATAGCACAACAAGGTACTGTTAAAAAAATTAGAAACGTTATCCCTCTCTTGCGTACTCCACTTACGTATACCTAGGAACTTCGATTCCAGTATCCCTCGCAGGATCTGTCGAGTCACACCGAGATCTATAAGGTGTAGACGGTCGCCTACCACAACATCTTCGATAATATTAAAATTACCGAGATCTTCTAGTGGGGACCGGAACTCCTTATGATGCTCCAAGCACGATAGAGCACGAAAATCAGCATCCGTCCGCGGAGCAGCACCTACATCTGAAAAAATAACTTTATGGTGCTCGCGAGAATACTCACCAACGCACGTACACTTCGTGCATCCGTGCCTGTGGTCCATTAACCGATCGAACTCCTCGTCCGCTTCCCGAACAAGATCGTCCATGAGCTGACGCAGCCGACGGCTCGTTGAAGGATCAACTTTTTCTCCTGCAAGTTTCCGTTTCGACGCCATGTTGCTGTTGACAAACAACAAGCATAAACATTGAAATCCAAAATACCTTCACGCG
Source organism: Anopheles ziemanni (assembly GCF_943734765.1). Lineage (NCBI taxonomy): Eukaryota > Metazoa > Arthropoda > Insecta > Diptera > Culicidae > Anopheles > Anopheles ziemanni. Next base: position 126,457 of record NW_026689818.1, on the reverse strand, counting down.
GTAGAAACAACACTTTACAGTTTTCCACCATGTGTGATAACTTACCAGTGTACAATGTAAGCGTCCACACCTGATCGTGGTTCGTATCAGACTGACTTTTATTCTTATCTATACTAATGATCTAGTCACTTATAATCTAGATCAGCTTAAGGCTGCTTTACACCACACCTACCCCCTCAAGAAAATGCATTGCATTATTTAATTAATCTAGATTTATGTACAACTTGTTTTTGCTTATTGCTTATGGTTACGTTGGTGTAGCAAAGTTCGGATACTTTCCGATAGAAGTACGCGTGTAGCTAGTGCTAAGTTACACTTTATTTAGAATCGTTCGTAAGTGGTTTTCTAAGTGATTTCGTAGTGATTTCCTTAGTGGTTTCCAAAGTGCTTTTGCACGTTTGCTCTTCGCGATCTTCAAAATGCTACTAATCGGTGATCGTTAATATTGCGGTGGTCAGTGCTCGTCGCAGGGCTGACCCCATGACCGCTCGTACTTTGACCCCGTATCGTAATCGTTATCTTTCTTCGATCTACCTTCGTTCCTTACCACAGGGGTCCTAGTTCCTACTTGCTATAAACTCGGGAGCTGGGTTGCCCTCGCTAGCTAGCTCCTTCGTGTTCTGTCACTTGTTCTGTTGTTTACTTAGCCTCGTGTGTTTACTTGCCAACAGTTGAGTAAATCTATTTGAGTTATAATAAAGGGACCCTTAACGGTAGGGTCTAATTTAGATCTATTTTCTATTTTTAGATAAACTAGGTCGCCAGTGTTTAGCTTAGTTTCCTTCACAATTTTGTTAGCTAATGTGGTTCTTTTTGTCTTTTCCTTCAGTATTGCGTCTACTGCCATTTTATGTGTTACTTGTAGCCTGTATTTTAGTTCCTTTTCGTATGCCTCTATGTTATATACCGGTTCTATTATCGTTTTGCTGCAAAGCTCGAATGCTTCGATTTTTCTGCCAAATAATAATTCGAATGGCGTGTAGTTATGTGCCAGATTGGGCATTGTGTTATAGTTAAAACAATAGTAGGGAAGCCATTCATCCCAGTCGTCCTTGCATTCGTTTGCAAAAATTCGAAGGTAGGCATTGACACATTTGTGGTTCCTCTCTAATGCTCCTATCGTTTGGGGATGGTATGCGGTTGAGCACTTGTGTTCGATCTTAAGTAGCTTACAAACTTCCTCAAATACCCCTTTGTACTCTGTTCCTTGATCGGTTTTAATGGCTTTCGCAGGCCCAAATAAAAGAATGCATTTCTCGAATATCGCTTTTGCTATGGTTTTTGCTGACTTATCAGTTACAGGAATGGCGGCTACATATTTTGACAAGTCACATTGTATAGTGACTGCGTATCTATTACCGGATTTTGAAAGGGCAAACGGACCAATTGTGTCTATTGAGATCACATCGAATGGCTTTTGCGGTGTGGTTGTTCGTACGGCTTTAGTCTTAAGTGACGGAAAATGCTTATTTGATTTGCATAATTTCAACCATTTATATAGTCACTGATCATTTTTTTTTCATTTCTGGCCATTGGTACAAAGATTTAATTTTTTTGTACGTTTTATTTATACCTCCATGTCCTCCTGTAGGGGAATCATGGTGTTCCTGAATAATGGCTTGTCTTTGTTCGTTCGAGTCGATACGCATAGGTTTATCATAAATTAATACGGCTGTTTTCTCAAGAGATACGTTGCCTATTGATTTGAATTGTTCTTTGCTGATGTATGCGAATATTTCATCATTACTTTGAATTGCTAGTGCTTTTGGGATACCACATTTCATTTGCGAGAGATACTTTTCAATTGTTGTGAATCCGTTTTTTAGTTCTGATGAAAAGTTTTTGTTTACTGCGAGGGTTGTTGCTGGAACTAGCCTCTTTTTAAACTTTTTATCGTATACAATCATCTCTATGTTTAATGGATCTTTTTGGTGGAAACTCAGTTTGTGCAATTCGAACGCATCGAGATTACTAACGGCATCATGAACAAGAATCTTTTCTGTTTTTTGACAGTTTTTGTTTTCCGCTGTTACTTGGGGGCGGTTTGACATTGATCGTGTGATTGCGAACATATTTTTTAGTGATTCTGATGTAACTTGAATACTCGATAAGGCGTCTGACAATACATTTTGTTTACTTTTTATATACTCTATTTCGAAATTGTACTCTTCGAGGTCCCATCTCATTCGAGTTAATTTTGATGATGGATTCTTAAGTGAGAATAGGTAGATTAGCGGTCTGTGATCCGTTCTTATGTTAAATTTTTTTCCGTAAACATAAGGCCTGAAATGATTAACTGCCCAGTGAATGGCAGTGAGTTCTTGTTCTATTGTAGACTTATTGGCTTCACCCTTTGTAAAAGCTTTACTCGCATATGCTATAGGTAGTTCACATCCATTTTTCTTCTGTGTAAGAACTGCGCCACAAGCTTGCTTTGACGCATCCGTGGTAATAGTGAATTCTTTTGAGTAGTCTGGAAATTGCAAGATATGTGGCGAAAGTAGCTCATTTCGCAACTTTTCGAATGCTCGCTGACATTCATTAGTCCATTCAAACGTGCTATTTTTTCTTAATAATTTGTTTAAGGGCAGTGTTATATCAGCAAAATTTTTGATAAACCGACGGTAGTAGTTGCAAAATGCTATAAATCGCCTCAGCTCATCCGGGTTTTTGGGAATCGGGTAATTAAGTATTGTGGCATATTTTGAGTCGTCTGGTTTTATGCCATCTTTGGATACACTGTGTCCAAGAAACGTGACCTCATTCTTGAAAAATTGGCATTTTGTTGAATTTAATTTTAAATTGTGTTTGCGTAAGTTATGAAACACATTTCGCAAATTCGAGATGTGATGATTTTTGGAACAGCCTGTCACAATTACATCATCTACATATGAGAAAGCACATTGTGGAGGAAGCCCACTTAAGGCTATTGACATCATTCTCTGGACTGAGTTGGTGCTTATATTGAGGCCAAATGGCAGGCGGTTGAATTCATAGTGTCCATTGTCATTTGAGAACGCAGTGAATTTTTTGGAAATTTTGTCTAAGGGTATCTGGTGAAAACCAGACATCAAATCTAACGTTGAAAAATATTTTGCTCGGCCTAACTGATCTAATATATCATCTACGCGAGGGAGTGGGAATTTATCTGGTGTAATGTTTTTGTTCAACTGTCTGTAATCAATCACCAAACGCCACTTTTTATCATTAGTTGATTTTTTAGGGACTAATAATATGGGTGAATTAAAAGGAGATGTGGAATTTTGTATAATTCCTTCTTTGAGCATGTTGGATATTTGTGCATTAATTTCATTTTTCTGAGATTGTGGAATTCTATAGTTTTTTATGTAAATTGGTTTGTTTTGGCTAAGCGTGATATTTTGCGTATAAAAATTGTTGTGGGTTAGACTGTCCCCCGGAAGCGTAAATATATCATCAAATTCGCTGCAAAGTTTATGTATTAACTCGTTTGCCTCTGGATCAGGGTTTTCTATTCGAAGCTCTTTCATAAGCTTTCTTACACGGTCTAAGGATGATTGTTTTGGGCACGATTTATCAGGAGGTTTTACAATGTTATAATTATTTAATGAATCTAATGTTGGTTTAAAACTAGAAGGTATAACGGCATCTTCGTTATTCGTGTTAATTACTCTGACGTAACTATTAAGTGAATTTACTAAAGAGTTTGCGCAAAATACTCCAGGACAAATTTCTTCTGACATAACTAAACTATCTTCTTTAATGTATTTACTATTTATTTTTCTTAACACTTCGCATCTTGCGGGGATTATACACTGTTTTCAGGGCCAATTCGTCGGCATCAAGCTGCTCTTTGTTGGTAGTAGGCAGTCAATTGCACGCGCACGGTTTTTGTTTGGTTTCGTTAGAAAGCACTTTGGGTTTGTTAAGTTTAACTTTGCCATTATCGGTAACAACATTGGCGCGACAACAACGCGACATTTTCTCGTCGCGCCAATGTTGCTACCGATAATGGCAAAGTTAAACTTAATAAGCCCAAACTGGTTCCTAACGATGCCAAACAAAAACCTTGCGCGTGCAATTCACTGCCTACTACCAACAAAGAGCAGCTTGATGCCGACGAATTGGCCCTGAAAACAGTGTATTGTTATTAATAAAATTTTTCTTAACGATTGGAACGCTGAGGATTTCAAAGTTTATTTTAATATTAAGTAGCCAGGAATCGTAGTCTATGCTACATTTATGCGATGCTAAAAATCTCGACCTAAAATTCCATTTGTTGAAATAGGAAAGTTGTCCTGTACTAGATGGAATTTGTGCAATATTTTGTATTTTTCTAACATAATTTTCGAATTTATCGAACCAATTGTTCCTACCGGACCTTTGCCAATCCCATTTATAAGGCATGTGTCTCGGGCATTATAATTTCCTCTAACTGCGCTACTCTTTATAATTGATATGTCCGACCCACAATCTACCATAAACGTTAACGGTTTATCTGTTAGTTCAGTTATCAAGGATACGTAGTTCCCTGCTTGCATATTTATTGTATAGATTGTGGTGTCACTTCTAAAAAATCATTATTTTGCACTAAATCATTTGTTTCATGTTGAAATTCATTTTCTGTTTCTGCATGATAAGATGTCACATTTCCTCTGAAACCTCCTCGATTTCTCGAGTTGTTGAAACGTCCCCTTTGGGAAGAGGATTGTGCCCTTCTATTGTACGTTCCTTTGTTTCTGAAGCCATTATAGTACCCTCGATTTGTTCGTTGTGCACGTCCACGGTAATTTGTGTGGTTAAAGCGAGATCCAGATTGATTGACATGAAACATTTGTGTATCTGTCAGATTTTGTCAATTAATATTTAATTCGCATAGTTTTTGAATTGCATCATCTATTGTTTGAAAACAGCCTGCTTTAAGTATAATTCTTGCTTCGTTATCATGCACTCCGTGTGCAAGCGTATCTACACCGTTTTTGGTTGCCATTTTGTGCGCTATTGTCTCAGGTATGCCATCTCGCAGATAGGCATTTTTCAATCGTGATGTTAAGTGGTCAGTTTTTTCACAAAATGAGTTCAAATTATCCGTCTGCCTAAACGATCTCAATTTTGCTACGAGTGAGTCTGCCGTTTCTTTGCTTCCGCATTTTATCTTCACTGCTTCAACTAATTCCAAAGTGTTTTTTGTATTGTGCGCCGCCATTCTCGCTTTGCCAGTCAGTCGGGTCATTAGGAATTGATGCACTAACCTATCTGCTGCCTCCTTTTTAGAGGATTCTTCCGTTTTGAGATTTTCTTTTGTATATGATTCGAATAGGTTCACTGAATCTTTAAAATTGTCTAGCGCATCATAATTACCATCATATTGAGCTATTAAACTGGCTCCTAATTTGATATCCACTATGGAGGTCGCCATCTTGTTTACCACGTGGTGCGTTTCTTCTTTTGTCTGATTACTTCCAACCTCAAATTTCTTTTCAGCCTCCTTTCTGTCTAAACTATCACTTCGCAAAACGTATTTAGATTTACTTTCCATTTTGCACACGCATTTTTGATTAGAATCTGTCTTGTTGGCACTATTATCTTAATATTCACTCGACCTTTTTTTTTTTTTACTTTTTATGTATGTGGTGTATGTGTGCGTAGTAATGGAGTGCACTAATTGCTTTCACTAGCTGGATCGGTGCCGGTATTGTTCGAAGCTGCTGCACTGTGGATGTCTCGTTGTCTCCGTTGTCCTCTTTTTTTTTTTTTTTTTTACCGGATCGTTTCTTTACTGCGGCAGTTATGTTGAGTCTCGTGGCCTCCGTTTTTCGTCCTTTGTGTCTCGTTGGATCGATCGTTACTCCAACTCTGTCACGGTCGCCATGTACAATGTAAGCGTCCACACCTGATCGTGGTTCGTATCAGACTGACTTTTATTCTTATCTATACTAATGATCTAGTCACTTATAATCTAGATCAGCTTAAGGCTGCTTTACACCACACCAGTAAAGTAGTGAGCTTCACTACTTACTGTCAGCAAGAGAAAGCTGACAGTACTGGGCTTAAGGGGGTTGGAATGTGGGGAAACGGGGCAATGTTGCATGTCACCGTCAGTTGGGTAGGGACTGAAGACCGCCGCACTACACTTTTCACGCGATGCTACACATTTCTGCCGGTCGGGCTTTTAAGATCTGATTGCACCGATAAAATGTTCTCGATAGCCGGGGACATTTTTTTGTTTTTATTTATTTTTGCAATTTGTGGACTGGTCCAGAAGCAGACGAGCCGAATGGATAGGGTAAAAGGTGCTGCTTGTATAGATTACTCGGACAATTTGAATCGGTCCGGATTCTGGGAGTTCGACGTTGTGCTAGTTGCGGATGGTGCCCCATTGGCTCCGAGGGCAGCTGCTGCGGCTCGTTGCCGTCGAGTACGTGCGGCATTTTTGGCCAACCGAATCGCACGCTGTTCCGGAGTTTCCTTAGCTCGTGCTATACGCATCCGTTCCGCATGCTTCGCTGATCTGGTGTTTCTATGTCCCTCGTTCTTTGCCAGCCGTAGTGCACGCTGTTCCGGCGTTTCAATTGCCCTTCGCACCCGTTCCCGGGCGGCGCTTTGGGCCCGCCTTATGCTCTTCTCTACCTCGCTCTCGTTTTGTCGGCGCTTCCAATTGCGTTCCGCGTTTTCCACTGACCGGCCCCTATACGCGTCGGTAATATTGAACGCTGAATTTCGCTCCATCCTGGAATCTTCTGATTCGGAGGCTTCCAAAGATAACTTGTCAAAAGAGTCCTCCAACGTCTACATCATCTCAGACATTACCCAGGAGTACATATTTAAAATGATATTGAACAAAAAAAAATGAAAGTAAATGTTCGAAAGGATTTAAGTAGAGTTGTGTAAATCTGATTCAGATTCATGAATCTGAATGAATCTCTGCCTTATAAGGGATGCATGAATCTTTCGTCGAGAGATTCATGAATCTCAAAGACAACCCATTTTTGATTGGTGACTTTTCATCAGTTGGTGTGAGGGACCCTCTTTTTTTTTGGAAATTATAAAATTTAGCAAAGTGCGCTTCAAGTTGTACAATCTCATGTTGCACGCAATCTCAAGTTGCATGCAAGTGTGCTATGCAACCACTAACCTGCTGTTGGAATTGGAAAAACTATCGAAACTAACAATCCCGCAACAGAATAACTGAATTAGCGTCTTCATGATCGGTCCTAATGAGCTTGGTTCTCGGTTTGAAGTCAATAACTTGCCACGAATGTTTAGTAATTTCAGTTTGTCCACAAATATGAAGCATGAACAAAAATATCGAAGCGTCTCAACAATGCTTGTACAAGTTCTTCTTTGTATTGCTCCACTCCGAAACCACATAACTGGGATTGGGACTCCAAACGCAAAACCCAGTCCATAAACGCCTCATCCGGCTTCATTTTCAATTCGCGGAATTTAATGCGCTCTTTGGTGGTGTCGCACATTTCACAGAAATATTTGTCCAAAGCTGATATCGTTAGCTTGTAAACGTTCTCCGTGCCACTTTCCATCGACGTCAAGCATCGCTTCTCTTGCATTTCAATAATGCTAAGAAGGTACCTTCCCGCGAAAATCTTCAGTCCCGTTAGCCTAGTAACTGCATCCACCGGAGATTTGCATGACACAATTCGTTCGAATTGGTCCCGGCAACGAAACCACTCCGCTTTACGCTTGTTAGTGGGCAACGATTCGTGCGCGCAGTACTGATTTACATATCCACACTCTGTCATACCGCAAGCGGCATGCCTTCGAAACTTTACGCTACGGTACATCTAGGGAGCATCAAGTAGTGCTTGCAAATTATTATTCTCCTGAACAGCAGGAGGCTATGGAATCTCCTGAATAGGAGGTCATGGAAACTCCAGAACAGGAGGCTATGGAAACTCCTGAACAGGAGGCTAAGGAAACGGTTCCGATCGAAGCGGACGTGAAAACCAACGGCAAGCAGAAGGAGAATGAGGATGACTCGTCATCATACATCGACGAGGAAGTTGAGAGAGAGGTGGAAGAGGATGTGAAGGATTGTGCAGACCCGGATGTGGATGAGCCAGAGCATACTAAATTTTATCGCTTCTTCAATGCCATTGACAAGCGGATGACGCTCGCGGTTTTGAAGAATCACATTTACTTCTACGGATACTTGGCCGTGCAGGCACTGTTCGGTCAGGTAGAAATAATGGGCTACCGGTTGAAAACGGCCGAGGCAAGAACGGTCACTGCCGCGCGTGGCTACTATGCGGTCAGTCTCATTCCATTGCCATCGCCGGAATCGTTAAATAAGGCCGCGTTCAAGAATGTCCTGCAGAAGTTAAGACCCCATTTCATCGAAATCGACATGGACGGCAGCATTCGATCCATCGGAATCGGTGCTCGTGTTGCTGCAAGCAAAGCCGGACGGAAGCACCTCGCTGCCTGTGATCTGTAACTACCTCGACGATTTCAATCTATTCCCGACCCCGATCTCGCTCGGCGTCCAATCGCCCTTCAGCCAAACGCAGCAGCTCTTGGAGGTGGAATTGCTACCTCCCGACGTTACAAAGGTTCGCTCCGTTCCGCTCTTCCAGAAGAATTCGATCTGGGACAAGGTGCAGCTTCGCAAGTCCAGCCGATTGATGGTGATCGGAGGCAAAGATGCCGGCAAATCGACCCTCTGTCAGTTCCTAACCAACCGGCACATCCGAGAGTTCGGACGTATCGTGTTGCTCGACCTGGACATCGGGCAGCCGTTTGTTCACCTGCCGGAAACGATCAGTGTGAGTGTGCTGACGGATCCGATCCTTGGGGTGGGATACTTTGCAAAAGCTCAACCGCCTTCGCAATGCCTACTGTTCGGAAGCGTCAACGTTGTATCCTCCCCAGTGTTGTACATTAAAAATGTGCAACAATTGATTGGTAAACAACAACAAATTAAAAATGTGCAACAACACTGCGAGGCAAATGCCGAACTGAAGGACGTACCGTGGATCGTCAACACGATGGGATACACTACCGGATTCGGCAAAGCACTGATGGCGGCCCTCATCCATCTGGTGCAGCCCACGGAGCTGATACAGCTTCAAATTCCGCGTTCGGTGAAAGTGTCCAATAACTACGAACAAAGACGTTCAGGCTTACAAGTTAAACATTTTGTTCGACGAAATTGCTGCGCATCTGCGAAAGGGGTATCAGTTGCAGTACCGGTTTCGTAAAATCAGTGTTAAGTATGAGCGGCCTGCAGCTGCATTGACTAGCGTCAAACGTCGAACGCTGTCCGTCATGACCAAGGTGATTGGAATTTTGAACGATGAAACGGAATGGTTTACCGACGTTAAACCTGTCTGGTTCTAGACTTTTTTACCTTGAGATTCCTGGCGGTGCCTGGTACTAATATACATTCCTTTTTTCCAGTGCGTCTCTTGACGACATACAAGTCCTAGTAATGCGAGACGAGTGCATGGCGCCCGCGAAAGGAATTTTACCAAATACTCTCAACGCCATGATGGTATACCTCTGCGAACCGATGGTCAATGGTCAGCAGTATATTTGCCTCGGCGTAGGTGAGTTTCATTTGCCAGTGTTAAAGACTATCGTCTTTAACGGGCTTTACGTAAACCGAGAATAGAAATTATCCAGCTTTTCTTCAATTCGGCCGCCGAATCTTTCACTTCCGTGGCTTTCCTTGCGTCGGCCATTTCGATATCCAGCATCGCAAAATCCTGGATCATTCTCCTTCTTCTTTCCTCTATACGAGACAGGCTCGTCTCGCGTTCCGCTCTAGCATCGGCGGTCTCGTCTCTTGTCGTGGGAGTGCTAAACGTAGACCGTACGGTGTTTCGCTGCGGGGGCCCCGAACTCGCAGGAATCGCGTCACGCACCGTGACGCTCCCGGCGTTGCCCTCTTGTAGCGGTGTTGACGGCACGGTCGCATTTGATGGGCCCGGACTGGACGAAGCATCTTGGACGCCATCGCGTCCTGTCGTTGGACTCGTCGTGGGCGAAACTAATGAACCCCACGCCAACCTGCCTTGTACCGGAGTGCCTGATCCATTTTCACTTTCACTTTCGACGAAATATCGACGTACTAAATGCGGATTTAGTGGCACTAGAAAACAAACGTCGTTTTCTTTATCGGCGCGCGTTACTTTCGACTAACTTTCGCGCGCGGTCAAACCAAAAGGATTTTTTGGAATGTTAAAGACTATCGTCTTAAACGGGCTCTATGTAAATCGAGAATAGAAATTATCCAGCTTTTCTTGCCTTTGTGAACAGATCGTTTTTATTGTAACAACAATAGCCAAAAAATCGTCTGGCTTTCTCGCTTACGTTTTACCAAGAGATCGAAGGCGCATCCTTCGATCATTTTTATATTTTCCAAAAACATCGCCGTCGCGGCGACGTTTATGTTCGGCTAGCTTCGTTGGACCGAAACGTTTCCAACAGCCAGTATTGTAATTCCAGTATGCTCTTTATTTGCTCTGCTCTGTTGCACGGTTCTCTCTCGACTGCCGTCCCCCTGCTCATTTGGCGCACATCTCACTATGACAGTTCCTCTGCTGTCAATTCTGTGATGGGCCGGGTTGCCAGTTTAAAAGGTTACCACAGTATCCTTTGGTCGTGCAGGTTCTTCGTTTTCCAGCTTCGATCCCTTCTTTAGGACTGATTTCATCCCTCCCGGTGTCTCACAGGACTTTTCACTGATATTCGCTGACATCGTGACACATTCTTTCGCTCGTCCCCTTGTTCCTTTTCTGGGTCAGACCTTCTTTTTACTGCTTTTGTGGCTTTCGATGATGCGTACTCGTGTGATGCTCTTCGTTTGGGCTAAACATTTAAATTTTAATTTAAAAAATTTCACCCAACGTAATGTGGGCCTTTCAGTTCGGGCACCTGCAATCGCCACCACTCAACCGGTGTGTCTTAGTGAGGATATCTGTCTTCCGGTTTTCGCCTGATGTTTTGTTCGTCCCCGAAAAAATGAACTAAAACGCTCGGTTGTTTGTTCGTTCGTGTGTTTGTGCAGGATCGAAGGTGCGTGGATGACTAATCGGTTGAGTTTACTTCAGCGACGCACTCGTGTGGCCGAGGTGCGTAGCAAGTGTGCGAGGTTTGCAAAAATAGGTACACCATCATCATCATCATTCGCGACGTGAGACAATATCACATAGAGGAGGCAAAAAACGGGGCCGATTAAGGAAGGGATTACACGGATTACATAGGCGGTTGATTGACCCAGTGTAGCAGAAGCTAGCTAGGGGGTCCGCGACAGCCGAGCGGTAGCGCCGGTTAGAAAATCGGCCCATGAGCGCCGGGGCTCACCACCTCGACGGCGTGGGTTCGAATCCCAACCGAGACCGCACCCTCCCCTGTACGAGAGGACTGACTATCCACGTACAACAGGGAAACAAGTCTCGTAAGCCCGTAACGGGAAGGCATGACCAAGAGGTCGTTACGCCAAGAAGAAGAAGAAGATGGTGATAAATTTACGTGTTTATTTGGCAGCTACAGTACTATTTCGTCATTTTATTGCTAGAATATCAATTATAAATTCACCATAGATCAGGGGTCGGCAAAGTCCGGCCCACCAACTGATTTTATTTTACCACTTTTTATGTAACTTGAGAACATCAACATCTTCCTTCTTCATGCGAAGAAAGTTAATTATAGTTTCATTTGCTTGCTCTGCTACAGTATTGTCCAGCAAACGGTTGCCATGTTCTTGCTTACGAACAATACGCCTGTTGCGTTGCCTGTTGCGTTGTTGCAAGTTTTGGGTACTCAACTCGATGACCCGCGATAGGGTAGTTAGCCACACTTCACTCATCAACAGATTATCCATCTTTTACTTTTTGTGTGAATTGAAACAAGATCTTGTTTGCTTTGAAGGAAGATTTTTGAGTTAACTGAAAAATCAAAAACAAAAACCTCTTTGCGCCGCAAAGTTTTTGAGTTTGCGGCTCGTGTAGCGTGGCTCACAGAATTGGTACCGCAAAACGCGGCTACACGAACCGCAAAGATTTCGACGTAAACTTCGAAGATTTCGACGTAATTCTACGAAAGGACTCGCTCCTGTGCTGGATCGGATGCGAAGATGTCATTCTCTTCTGGAGCTATCCCATCACTACACTGATTTGTCTTTAGACAGCAGGAATGCTGACGGCTACTATTGGTGAGCAAAAAACGTGTTTGCGAAGAAATAAACCATAAAAAAATATTTTTGATTGGATACTATTTATTTGTAAGTGCGTCCGGTTGTAAATATTAATCAATCGCACTAAAAATCGGCAAGAACATTGTCAAAAAATTTCCGGAATAAAAATTTGACCAGATGTTAATCAAACCTTCCTACTGTGGAAGTAGTACTGTGTACTAAATGTAGTTAGGATTCGAGGGGAGTGAGAGATATTTGAACCATGGATGCCATAGGGGGTGAAGCAGGAAGACGGTGGGTGAAGAGTAGCTAGCGGTTGTGTGCAAGCAGCAGTTTGTTGGGTAGGGTGGGTAAAGAGTCTGTGAAACGGGTGGAAATTGTGTCCAAGCACTCATTTTGTACCGCGGGGTAAGCTCGAGTTGAGCGAGATCTAGCCGGCTATCGGCAAATAATAGCCGGCAGCTACAACTCCCCGCGATAGCAGCGTCTTCGCGGGATATTTCAGTGGTGAGCGCGCGAGAACTCCAGGGCCTTTAGTTACTTTTCTCCTCGGTGTATTTGTTTCTTTCACTCCGACGCTTGGCTGTGACGTCACAGCCCGTGCGCCGAATAAAAAAGCTGAACGAAAATTATTTTAGTTTGTTTTTCTTTTTATTTACCATTTTCTCTGCTGATTACACACGATTTGCCCGTTCTATGCTTTTTATCACAGTCTGGAATGAAAAAATAAAAAAAGTAGAATAAATAATTATTTACCTTAAAAAATCGAAATCGAGTTGATATTTTGCTGGACGACATGAACAAGGCATTGTTGTTATTGAATATTTACAATATCGATTAATAACAGTGGTTATACAAAATTTCCTATATAAACTCGGTATCGTCGATATCTACCGTTTACGATGTGTTAGTCCACCTTCTTGGTATAATAACTTTATGTCGACTTTTCCTATCTTATATTTACTTATTACGTGGACTCGATTGTTTGTAATAAAAACTGTTGCATTAAAAGGAAGCAAACCCTTTAGATCATGTTTCGTATAATGAGGAACGAAATATTTTAAATAATAGAATATTAGCTTACCAGTTGATCTTTCTGCTATCACTTATGATAATGGCGATGTTCTTGAAGGCAGCAAACATCAGATAGTGCATTGCATTCATGCGGACGACGATTGATGTATGGCGGGTAATCTCAAATGTTTCGATGATTTTAGAAAATAAATAAGACCTGAAATACACTTTCCTGTATCATACAGCATCTACATGGTATTATTTCAATACGTCTTTTAGCAGGTAACTTACTTAATTAGTTCCCGGAAATATTCCGATGTACTGCAATATCGCCGAGGATGCTCTTCATGAAGCTGAAGCCTACGAAGGGAGTAAAATAAAAAGGATAAAACACCTGGTGGCTTTGACCTATCGTGAAGTATGTTCGTTAAGCTTGAATGCATTGAAGAGTACAATTCCTCACATACAGCGTGTTTAACCTGTGTGCTACAAAAAACGAGAACATTATTTAAATGTAGATATGAACAAACTCTGCCATATCGTCAAGTTTAGCATCATATTTTACCTGATCACTGCCGGTAATCTTCAATTCTCATTTAAATTCATAAAGTATGAATTCGAAGACACTGCATTTACAGTGACCGGAAGGAAAAAGTGCCCACTTCGAATTTTGTTGATTTTCGCTCAATATTTTTTTCTCAATCCAACTAAATATTCTGCAAGCATTTTTCGTATATTGATTTACATATTTCATATAAGATCCACTAATGAGTAAGCGAAAACAAACATATTTTGATTTTGAGAAAAAACTTATAAAAAAAAGCATATAAAAAAACAGTGACAAGAAAAAGTGCCTGCTAATTCAAATTAGTTGAAATCGCATCGAAGATAATAAAGAATTTTGATTTAAAACCATTGAATATAAAAAAATGGTAAGAAATGGTCTTTGAGAAATGATGTTAAAAACACAAAGTGCGGCATTCAGCGTTTTCTAGCTTTTACGGAATTTCTCGATCGCCGCTTTGCACTCGCTGGAATAGTTTACGTACTCGGCTTCGTGCTCTTCAGGTTTCCCAAAAAATAAGTATTTTTTGAGGAATTCAGCAATTTCGCTAGAAAAAGTTGGAAAAAGCATAGTTAATAGTTAAAATCACGTTATTTTTTAAAACCTTTGTAGCAATAAAACCTACGTTGGTGTAACTTATCGCTTTGGCAAAACTCTGGAATGTCGATTAACACGAGACGTTGATTGTTCGCTCTCCCTACGAAGAAAAATAGAAAGAAAATTGAATGTTATTGTCATTTAAAAAATTTTTGATATAGCTGAAACCTTCTAACTAAACTCCAAAACTTTAAAATTTCTCAAACGAGACTAGAGAGTAAAATACCCTTTTAAAACCAAAATTTGCTTTTCATAAAAACATGCATGATGGTTATTATCCTTTCCGCCGAAGAGTTATTTACCTTTCCGCCAACTCAAATGTTACCTTTTTCTTAGGTAACTCCGCCATACCCGAAGCAGCAATATGAAGCTTTCGCTTGAGGATTGATTTCAACTGCTTTCCTTCAGTCGTATGCGGTGGCGGAGTTTCTCCCTCTGGCGCAACTGGATTTATTGAGTCCGAGAAGGGGAGGTTTTCTGTGGCGGCAACTTCCTTTAAGTTGAATTCAAGATCTATTTTAGGTGTTGCGGACGGATGTTCTTGTATCAGTTTGACTCCATCATTTCTAAAATCATTTGAAACTAAAAGGATTATGAGAATTTCATATCGTATTTCAATCGAAAGTGATTATGAAAATAGAAAATAGCAAAGACCTATTTACAAACCTTTTGAGCAACAAAGTCTGAAACTCGATTTTCTCCTTGGCCTGCAGCTCCAAGTACCGTAGGTACACCTTCACCTTCTGCCTTGGAAGCATATCCAAAAATTGTTGAAGTTCTGCGAAATAAAGTTGCTGCATGTCTTTCTTGTTCTTTGTTATGATATGCTTTGAGGCATCGGATAGCTTGTTATATGACTCGTGCAGACTGATAGCTTTTCCAGTGTATATAAATCTGGCGTAAAATTCAAGCGATGTTCTGTTCAAAGACCTATTTACAAACCTTTTGAGCAACAAAGTCGGAAACTCGATTTTCTCCTTGGCCTGCAGCTCCAAGTACCGTAGGTACACCTTCGCCTTCTGCCTTGGAAGCATATCCAAAAATTGTTGAAGTTCTGCGAAATAAAGTTGCTGCATGTCTTTCTTGTTCTTTGTTATGATATGCTTTGAGGCATCGGATAGCTTGTTATATGACTCGTGCAGACTGATAGCTTTTCCAGTGTATATAAATCTGGCGTAAAATTCAAGCGATGTTCTGTTCAAAGACCTATTTACAAACCTTTTGAGCAACAAAGTCGGAAACTCGATTTTCTCCTTGGCCTGCAGCTCCAAGTACCGTAGGTACACCTTCGCCTTCTGCCTTGGAAGCATATCCAACAATTGTTGAAGTTCTGCGAAATAAAGTTGCTGCATGTCTTTCTTGTTCTTTGTTATGATATGCTTTGAGGCATCGGATAGCTTGTTATATGACTCGTGCAGACTGATAGCTTTTCCAGTGTATATAAATCTGGCGTAAAATTCAAGCGATGTTCTGTTCAAAGACCTATTTACAAACCTTTTGAGCAACAAAGTCGGAAACTCGATTTTCTCCTTGGCCTGCAGCTCCAAGTACCGTAGGTACACCTTCGCCTTCTGCCTTGGAAGCATATCCAACAATTGTTGAAGTTCTGCGAAATAAAGTTGCTGCATGTCTTTCTTGTTCTTTGTTATGATATGCTTTGAGGCATCGGATAGCTTGTTATATGACTCGTGCAGACTGATAGCTTTTCCAGTGTATATAAATCTGGCGTAAAATTCAAGCGATGTTCTGTTCAAAGACCTATTTACAAACCTTTTGAGCAACAAAGTCGGAAACTCGATTTTCTCCTTGGCCTGCAGCACCAAGTACCGTAGCTACACCTTCGCCTTCTGCCTTGGAAGCATATCCAAAAATTGTTGAAGTTCTGCGAAATAAAGTTGCTGCATGTCTTTCTTGTTCTTTGTTATGATATGCTTTGAGGCATCGGATAGCTTGTTATATGGC
This sequence comes from Anopheles ziemanni, assembly GCF_943734765.1. Classification (NCBI taxonomy): domain Eukaryota; kingdom Metazoa; phylum Arthropoda; class Insecta; order Diptera; family Culicidae; genus Anopheles; species Anopheles ziemanni. Next base: position 110,183 of record NW_026689818.1, on the reverse strand, counting down.
TCGTGCAGACTGATAGCTTTTCCAGTGTATATAAATCTGGCGTAAAATTCAAGCGATGTTCTGTTCAAAGACCTATTTACAAACCGTTTGAGCAACAAAGTCTGAAACTCGATTTTCTCCTTGGCCTGCAGCTCCAAGTACCGTAGGTACACCTTCGCCTTCTGCCTTGGAAGCATATCCAAAAATTGTTGAAGTTCTGCGAAATAAAGTTGCTGCATGTCTTTCTTGTTCTTTGTTATGATATGCTTTGAGGCATCGGATAGCTTGTTATATGACTCGTGCAGACTGATAGCTTTTCCAGTGTATATAAATCTGGCGTAAAATTCAAGCGATGTTCTGTTCAAAGACCTATTTACAAACCTTTTGAGCAACAAAGTCTGAAACTCGATTTTCTCCTTGGCCTGCAGCTCCAAGTACCGTAGGTACACCTTCGCCTTCTGCCTTGGAAGCATATCCAAAAATTGTTGAAGTTCTGCGAAATAAAGTTGCTGCATGTCTTTCTTGTTCTTTGTTATGATATGCTTTGAGGCATCGGATAGCTTGTTATATGACTCGTGCAGACTGATAGCTTTTCCAGTGTATATAAATCTGGCGTAAAATTCAAGCGATGTTCTGTTCAAAGACCTATTTACAAACCTTTTGAGCAACAAAGTCGGAAACTCGATTTTCTCCTTGGCCTGCAGCTCCAAGTACCGTAGGTACACCTTCGCCTTCTGCCTTGGAAGCATATCCAAAAATTGTTGAAGTTCTGCGAAATAAAGTTGCTGCATGTCTTTCTTGTTCTTTGTTATGATATGCTTTGAGGCATCGGATAGCTTGTTATATGACTCGTGCAGACTGATAGCTTTTCCAGTGTATATAAATCTAGCGTAAAATTCAAGCGATGTTCTGTGGAAATACAATTTTGAGAATACTTTAGTTTCGCACTTGAAATGGCCGCCTCAGAGCCTGGAGATTAATAATTTGTGGGCAATTCTCGATGCCAGGGTGGACAAAACTGATGCCAGGGTGGAGAAAACTGATGATGAACTGTTTTTTTAGATACTTTTTTTTATTATTTTTTTCTTAAAATCAAAAATTTTTACGTTTACGATAGGGAACCTTCGGAAGAACTTGCGCGCTTAACTGAAATCTCCAACGATTAAGATCGTATTTCCAACGCCCGTTAGTTTAGGACAGCGCGAAGGATACGAGAATAAGGATAAGCGGCGATAGCCGATAACGCGGTACCAACGGGACCGCCCGTAAACCTAACTAGGTTAAATCTCATATGTAAACTCTCAGTACGTTCGCGATCGTGATCCTAAATAAAAACAATAAGGAAAGGACACGACGCGTGTGGTCGGCTAACGAGAAGATAAGACCCACGCAACGATGCGTTCGTTCGAAAGCTAAGATCATAAACAGCGGGACTCGCAAGGATCCTAAGTAAACGGGATAAAATCCAGGCCGTGCTTTCCACGCGGAAATAGTGGAATAGAAGATCGCGCAACGAGGATCGAACCGTACCAGGAAATCTCGCACATTAGAGCGAGATCCTCTATCTCGCTTACGTTCATTAGAAGGTAAGGAGCGTCTTACTATAAAAGCGCTCAAAAATTTGATTAAATCAGTTATTTTCACCAGGACACCTTCGAGTAAAGTACCCGAAATTCCATGCTCCAGTCAAAATCCGAAATACCCCGAAAACCCTTTCAAGCTTACGCTAGATTCTGCTCTGTTCAGCGGCGCGTCACGCTGCAGACCGGCTTCTCGTAAGAACCTTCCCTAAACTTCGAGAAAATTCCAAAGGCTTCTCTCCGACGTCGGCACGTTACGGCTCGGACGGAACTTTGGGAAATTCAACAAGTTTCCCGCTTTCTGCGTGGTCCTCTCCGTTGTCGACACGTCATGACGTGCACGACCCGGACCGGTCACACTAAAGCACCCCAATTCCTCGTCCAATAAGAGTTAGGATAACTCGCGGAACACCTCTCCGTTAACGGCACGTCACGCTGCGGACCGGGTTCTCGATTTGCCCTAACTTCAGATCGAAGTATCACACGTCGTTCGCACCGTTGTTGGCACGTCACAACACGGGCCGAACACGTTGATACCGAAATCGACGGACCTCCAAATCCGGCGAAAATTATCGCGTGACGAACGACGACGCACTCGGTCGGGTCCTCCTTCGCGCCCGCCCGGACAACCGCCTCGTTACAGCAATCATGTGCGCGTTTCCTCTGTGAGCCGTAAAACGTAACACCGTTCGTAAACGTTTATGAAGTCTATAGTTTGACTTCACAGACGCCTTCGTTATGAAAAAAATATGGGACGAACAAAACAGATGCAAATGCTGCTGAAATGAAAAATAAGCATAGGAATAGGGTTTATAAGCTGGAGGGCGGTTTCGGATCGTTTATTATCGCTTGAATAATCTCACCTGATATTCGGCAATACTGAACCACAAGCACCCCGGAAGCACATATTACATCAATTTCAAACTGAACCATTATTTTTAATGTATGTTTCATACTTCACCTTCTTTGTTACTTCTTCGATAAAGGAGGAAGCAAAACATTCTCGCACAAACTTAAGTTTTCCTTCTAGTCACCAACCGTACATCCGGCTGGATGGCAACTAACGCAATACTGTTTTACTTTGCTAGGAATAAAGATGCGCAGCGATATTAGCTAACCTGTAAGAACACAATAATAAACAAACATTAGCAACGTTATGAGAACAAACACATCACAACTCACCTGCATGTTTCAAGAAGTTGGTTTGGTACGTTATTCAATGCCACGATACCTTTGTCCAAGTACATCTACCGTGCGGAGTATGTACAAGTGGTGTGAAACGAAACCAGGTCACCGAAATGATAAATACCGGATTCGTCGATGAAATCACGGAATACAATTTGATATGGGGGTATCCATTTCCGATAAAGAACACTTTCACATCGGCTTACCTGATTGTTTACAATCCGGAATTATAATTTGATGGATGTCATAACGATAGCGATTTAAATCAAATGGCACACTGAAGTATATCCGTCCTGACTGAATGCAGTGCAACTGATGAAACCACAACAAACCTTCAGTAAAGATGCAGTATGCGTTCGTAATGCTGGAAAAACAAAATACCATATCATAAATGATAAAACAATTCGGATGGAACACTTTCACTTCATTGCTTACCAGATTGTTTACATCTCGGCAGGTAGGATTCGTCACCATGATGTATTTGCACACTCCGGTTAAAATACGTTGCAAACTGCTCTGGATCGTAGGTTGATCGATTGAGGGTTGATTGAAGATAAGAAATATTGTCCTGTAGCAGCTGAAATGTAAAAACAACATGTAATTATCAGCGAAAAACTTTGGCGAACTTACCGTGCTGCGTTGTTTACTTCGATGTGTCAAAATCACTCTGTGTGTGAGATGCGCTGTGCGAACGGGAAAAAAACACCCACACGCACATCGTCGCGCTCGTTCGATCGCACAAAAAGGACGCTCCCCCCGAAACACTGCACGAAGTAAAACCAGCCAAATTGTGGCTCAATCGGGACACGAATAGTCAGAAACCCCCGAAACACTGCCCGAAGTAAAGCCAGCCAAATTGTGGCTCAATCGGGACACGAATATTCAGAAAGATTTCCCTACCAGCCATAGCTTCGGGTTGAGGCTGGAAATCAATGGGCAAGAGCGAGATGGTGATATCCTTGTCTCTTTTACACCAACGCAGAAATTTCCCCGTCCCGCCACCGCCAGAAATCTCTCCTTACCGCGCCCATCTGTTGCCGCGGCAGCCGATCCGAACTGAAAAATCGATTTTTGTGATTGGCTAGCCGAATCCGCATGTGTGAAGTCATCAAAGTGCGCATGCTCAAGTTGCATGTACGAAGTTTAAATGCCCTGCGCGATCGGGTCTTCGAAGACCCAGCGCGAGCGATCGAAAACCCAGCGCGAGCAATCGTAGACCAGTCGAATACCCAGCGCGGTCGAATACGGACGTACGGGTACCCGTATGGGTATACCCAGCGCGAGCGGTCATTCATTCATACGTACGCAGCGCAAGCGATCGCTAAATGAAGAGCAAAAACCGAAACGCGGTGGCCATATGAATTCGCTCCGCGAGAGGTTTAAATGGCTAGAGCGGGTTGAGCGTATACCGATGCATTCCCATACAGTTCATACAAACGGCTACGCAGTAGATATATATTGGGCCTTTAGCACACCGTTCTCAACAAAGAGCGACGGTCTTGCGGTAGGTGCGCAGAGACCGGAGTGGAAACAACGCGGTTCAATTCCGCGTAACAGCTCGAGACATGAGAATGTGTAGAAGGAATAGAAGAAAATAAGAGGGAGGGCCCCCCGAAAGGGGCCTCCATTTTTCGTTTTTGCCGCGGCAACTTCGGTTTTTATCTTCGTGGATCGCTGCATATTCTTCGGCTTTCGCTGCATAATCCCCCGAGCGCCACCGCGCCATGTAAAACGCGTTTCGTACGCATGATGACTTTTACTTCGTTTTCAGATTTATCGCGACACCTAAACCGAAGCAAAACCGAAGTTGCCACGACAAAAACGAAAAATGGAGGCCCCTTTCGGGGCCCTCCCTCTTTTTTTCTTCTCTTCCTTCTACACATTTGCATGTCTCGAGCTGTTACGCGGAATTGAACCGCGTTGTTTCCACTCCGGTCTCTGCGCACCTACCGCAAGACCGTCGCTCTTTGTTGAGAACGGTGTGCTAAAGGCCCAATATATATCTACTGCGTAGCCGTTTGTATGGACTGTATGGGAATGCATCGGTATACGCTAAACCCGCTCTTGCCATTTAAACCTCTCGCGGAGCGAATTCATATGGCCACCGCGTTTCGGTTTTTGCTCTTCATTTAGCGATCGCTTGCGCTGCGTACGTATGCATGAATGACCGCTCGCGCTGGGTATACCCGTACGGGTACCCGTACGTCCGTATTCGACCGCGCTGGGTATTCGACTGGTCAACGATTGCTCGCGCTGGGTTTTCGATCGCTCGCGCTGGGTCTTCGAAGACCCGATCACGCAGGGCATTTAAACTTCGTACCGTATTGCATTGCGCATGCGCACTTTGAGACTTCACACATGAGGGATCGGCTAGCCAATCACAAAAATCGATTTTTCAGTTCGGATCGGCTGCCGCGGCAACAGATGGGCGCGGTAAGGAGAGATTTCTGGCGGTGGCGGGACGGGAGAATTTCTGCGTTGGTGTAAAAGAGACAAGGCTATCACCATCTCGCTCTTGCCCATTGAATTCCCTATCTCGACCCGAAGCTTGTGGCGCTTGGGCCCGGCATATGCATACGAGTATGCGGGTTAACATGCAGCGGCAGCCCCGAAGAGCTGCGTTCCAGGGGTTTGGTTGGAAATTGCCGAAGCAAAACCGAAGTTGCCGCAGCAAAAACGAAAAATGGAGGCCCCTTTCGGCCCTCGCTCTTTTTCTCTTCTCTTCCTTACACGCTGCCGGTTTCACCACACAAAACACAAATTGACCGTTTGGCCGCTTAGACCAATACGAATACACCGCCGATAACAAGCGATATGGAAACCGCTCCGGTCAGCGATAAGCGAAGAAGCCGAAAACAAAAACCAACCGCAAATACCGGACGATGCACCACGGTCAAAAAAAACTACACTAAACACTAAACCGACACTTTGGACACATTTGCCCAGCGAAAACAAACGTTAAATCTGCTTCCGACCAAGCAAAAATATCCAAAAACACAAAGCTACGTTAAAACGCGCACTACACCGTCAACAGTCACTCACACACACTATGTGTGTCACAGTCGAGCTACTGGAGAATAGGTTTCTCCATAATCGAAGCCTGCTTTCTGGCTGAATCCTCGAGCCACAAGTCTTGCCTAGTAACGCTTTTCACCGTTGCACTATGGAGCGAAAAGAGCAAATTGCCGGGATAAAATTCAGAACCAAATGTTTTGCAATTTTTTTCATTGTAATATCGTGTAATACTATTATATTTCACGAAATTATGATGTTTCTGGACAATCCCGCCAGGGGGCGCTGCAAAAACCACATATTTTTGGACTTTTCTATGGGTGCATTATTTTTTCAATATTTTTTTTTATATTAACTTAAAGATTTTTTTTAGTTTGATAGAAAACAAACTAAGTTTACAACAAACTTTCATTCAAAATATTGTTAACTAGAAATTAATTGATATTTAAAGCATCTAACGCGGACATAACGTCTCCTAACGAAGAGATACTATCTGAATATTCTTAACTTGTACCATCATCTTCTTGGTTTTGAATTGGCAAGGGTCTGTTACTTTTTGAGGAACTGTAATCTACGAAAAATGTGTCTACTGCGTCTGGGTAAGGGATTTGTTTTTTTATTTTTCAATCATTTAGCCAGAGATATTGTTGAAATGTATGGATCGGATGATTGTAATGCTCTCATAAAAATGTCTTTAATATTGAATTCTCGTTACATTTTACGGGCGTGTTCTCTTCTATCCTGTCTGTATATTTTATTTCTACCTTCTGCTGCTTCCTCTCCTAAGATTTACAATGATTTCACCTACATGCGCAAGAACTTTATGGACAGTAGAAGGCATTTTTTATCAATTGTAATTATGTATGTGACACAGTTATGTGTCTTTACAATAAAGACTAATAGTTTTTGGATTTAAAGGCTGTGAACAGTTGATGGCTATTAACATATTTCGAAAGCTTTCTATAAGTTCAGTTTCTATTTGCAAAATATCACTCAATTTTTCTATGTTTGAAATCCCGACGACAAACATTTCCCGTCGTACTATTTCCTCCAATTTGCCTTGGTTCATCTACTTAAATTTTTTTCTTCAATACATTTTTTTTTCGATCACTATACTTGCTTTTATATTTTTTAGTAACTTTCCATTTTTTAAATCCAATTCTGTACGAAATGTGGAGCAAGCATTCGAGCAAAATCTCATCCAACAGTGCAGTGGAGATATTCCATGATATAAATTCTCAGGATTCTATTCTAAGTGCTCTACACTGTTCATTTCTATTGGTTTTGCACCACATATACAAAATGTTTGCATAGACAGAGTGTCGGTTAAATATGCCAATATTTTTCCATCAATTAAACTTATGTAATATGAATAGTTTACTGCCACATAACTTGTTTCATTTAGCTTAATTGTATAAGGAACTAACCTGGCTATTTGGCTTTTGATTTCGTCTACTGTTTGTATAACTTTATCTTTTGACTCTTTCGCAATCTCGATAACAATTGCCCTGAAAAACCTTACACTTTGTGGCATCAAGTTAATCCAGATGATACCTGAATCGTCACTAATGAACGAAAGACGGATAGGCGTTAACGCCGATACTAGTAAATCACTGTCTGATGCGGTATTTTCTCCGGAACTATGAAACGGTTGATTGCAAATGCTGTGTCCACTAGATCCGTCAATGCCCCACGAGCACAATAATACGACGCTTAGTGAATCACACAAAGAAGATGAAAGGTGCCGCAAGATTTCTGCTTTTTGTATTTCAATTATTCTACACGCAGTGTGATTGATGCTTACTTTACTTTCAATGAACTCTAACGCATACCTAATGTTTTCCTTGCAAGAAACACTGTTTTTAAAATGTTTATGATATCAAAACGTATATGATGTGTAAAAGTACAAACAGAATGAAGAGTTAGTGTAGGGTACATTATTCCGAAGAATTTTGGGTATAAAAAGATGGGTTTGTGAGCTGTAGAACAAGTTAAAGCGACTTGATACATTCAAAGCAAACCAAAACAAATTTCATTCTTCGCCAGTGACTTGGCTTGTCTTTCCCCTTTTACGTGATGTTCAACCACTACCCTGCTTCACATTTTTCATTGAATGAGAAATTCAAATATTTCTTACCACACATGATGCAGCATATGGCATGATGGAGACGCCTAGTAGGTGATAAACTATAAGCTTCACATACGAAGTTCAAAAAAACAGGTAAAGTTCGCGCGTATATGCAAAAAAAACCATAATTTATTGTTACAAAACATTCTAGACGATAAGTGGGTATGAAACATATTACAATCTTTTACAATCCCTAGCGATGGCGTAAGGTTAAAAACAGAATTTTGAAAAATTTTCTAGGAGTTTTACGAAGCAATTCTTAATATTTTGTGACATTCAATTCCAATTTACTTAAACTGTCATCAATTTTAAAGCAGGATAATATACCTTTCCAAAACTGTGCTTGAAATTTGATTCCGGCCATTATTATAGGAGTTACAGACCTTCAAAGTTGATGGATTTTTTTCAATTTTTTTTTTTTTTACATATTTTCACAAATCTTGACTTTGACGGGCTGTTTCTCAGAATCTGGAAGAACAAATGCTATAGTTTTTGCGTCATTTCTTAGTTTCATCTTGTAGTTTAAGAAAACATATTGCATTTTTCTGAATTCCAAAAATGAATTTTTGATTTTTATCCCGGCTTCGCTCCATCGTGCGTTGGCTTCGTTTTCCTTCACCTTGAAGAGCCATTTGCATGAAATAGGTTCACGCCCCACAGGAAGTTTTTCTAGCGTCCACGTTTTATTTCGCTCAAGGGAATCTATCTCGTCTTGAATAGCAGCTTCCCACTTACTCCAGCCAGGGCTCTTTTCCATCTCAACGAGCGAATTAGGAAGATTTTCCACAAATTCTATTGCATTCATGGCGTATCCTGTATAACCCATATTATACCCCGCTTGGCAACCCGGTTGTTTTCGGTTTCTGTCTTGTAGTCTTGGCAGTTGTAGTGAGGTTAAAGAAACTATAACTCTTCAAGTTTAGAGATGAATCCGTTATTTTATTAATCCTGACATTTGTATATTCATGTACGTACCTAAACCTACTCAACAATCTACTAATGCGAATGATGCAATTGTTTCTTCTTTTCTCGTCGAAAATTCGGGTTTCAGGTTTAACGTTCCTATTATCAGTACGGACTCCATATGTTTGTCCGTCAAATTAGATCGTAAATTATTTTTCACATATTTCATGCGAGAAAATGTTTCTTCACACAAATATGTCGTTCCGAACAGTGAAATATACTTGCACGCAAAATCCTTCATGTTTGGAAAATCCTACATCCTTTATAAAAATTTACTAGCCCTTCTTTGAATTTGTCCTTCAGGTAGTCATTTGTATGACTTTCGATGAGCTCCAATTGCAAGTCATTGGGACTATCCTCAACAATCGCTTCGAATGGATTTTGGAACATTCTTATTTCTGAAGCTTTTGCATCTACTTCAGAAAACCTATCGTTTAACTCAGGGATCGGCACACGTTTTTCAAAAAGGGCCAGACGATTAACGAGAAACCGTAGGCGCGGGCCGGATACTTTAAACGATGCGTCTATGTTTTCAAAGTATTACCCGTTGTAATGGAGAGTGGAACTTTCTAAATAGCAAAGTTGCTTAAAAAGTGGTAAAAGATACAATATTTAAAATGTTATCGATAAACATGTAACAGAAACACGTCGTTAAACAATTATCATCTTCATTTTTGGGATGAAAATAAACCTGACATCGTGAACAAATCCGATAAAAATTGGGATGGGTTTTTAGTATGAAGCACTTAAATATTCTTACGGGCCGGATAAAATCATTTGGTGGGCCGCACTTTGCCGACCCCTGGTTTAACTGGTTTTTCAAATTGACAATCATATCACGTGCATACTCAACTGGGAACTCTTCCTTTGATTCCTCTTTTCATTTTTGACACTCCGGAAAATGAGTTAAATTTGTTTTTTTAAGCTGTTCTAAAACTAAACTAAGCTTTAATCTAAAAGCCTTAATATTAGCGTATAAAATAAGATTTTCCTGACCTTGAAGTTTAAGATTCAATACATTGAAATGGTTTGTTACTTCTGCCACAAATGCCAATTTCCAAAGCCAGGGTTTGTCACGTAACAACGACTCTTGTTTTCCCTTTTTATCTAAAAATTCTATAACATCCTTCCTTATTTCAAGCATTCTGTTCAATAGTTTGCCACAACTCAACCATCTCACAGCTGTGTAATAAGACAAGTCTTGATAATCTGATTCATTATCTATCAACAAGCTCCTAAACTGTCGGTGATTCAGACCGTGCGATCGAATGAAATTCACTATTTTAACGATGGGTTGAAGTACACAGCTAATATCTAAACATTTAGCGCACAACGCTTGCTGGTGAATCAAACAGTGTACGAACATAGGCTGAGGAACATTCCTTTTTTTGCACTCCTCCTTCACTTGTCCTACCAAACCTTTTTTAACGCCACTCATATTTTTTCCTCCATCAACAGTTAAACCACTAAAGTTACGCCAATCTAGATTGTACTCCAAGAAAGTTTTAACCAGCTGGGTGAAAATATCTTCCCCGGTAACGGTGCCATACATGCTATGCGTTGTGACCAACTCTTGTATTACATTCACGTTTTCATCCACTCCTCTGATGAAAACAAGAAGCTGCGATGTAGAAGAAATGTCCAACGATTCGTCCATTGCAATTGAAAAGTATCGAAAGCTGGCTGCTCGTATTTTTATTTGGTCCACTATGTTTTCGCCGATATCCTCCACACGACGAGTAGTTGTATTGGCACTCAAAGATACATTTGCAAACTTTTGTAGTGCTTCTGGATAGAGTTCCTGAACAACTTCTAGCATACACTCCTTCACTAATTCACCATCAGTAAATGGTTTACCTCTTGTAGCCAAGATATACGCAAAAATTAAACTGCTATTTATCGTTTTTCCAACAGAACAACCACGATAATTTGCAATGGACCCTTTTTATCACTTTTTTCTGCTCCTTCTGTTGGACTTATTGCTCGAGATCCGTTCAGTCATATTCATTTTTTGGCATATTCGTGCAAATAGTACTCGCTTGCCATAAGCGGAACGTAAGCAGGCTTTTCTACCGCCATGTTGTCCATATTTTGTACGTGAAGTTTTTTCTGGTCTCGTCGAAAAGTTGCAGACGGAATGTAGGAGTTCCCCGGTTCTAAAAAAAACAATTAAACTACAAAAAAACATAATTTGTAGTGTAAAACACCTATAATGCACCCATAATTAAAACAAATAGCTTTTGGAAGCTGTTTAATTACCAAAACTAAAGTTTTGGAATGATAGGACGCGTTTGGCGTATCATCGATTCCGACCGGTAACATCTGCTGATCTACGCTACCGCCGCCGGCACCGACACTCGTCGGCACAACGCCGACAGACTGCCGGCTAGTGGAAGTTTCGCCGAAAGTGAACCGTGCGTTGGGCTCCTGCGGATGTGGCAAACTCACGGCCTCACCATCCGGGCGTCGTGTTACGTAAAGTGTCGGTGTACTGGGCACGATCCGATCATCGGCACTCTCGTGCTCGAAATTCATCAGCATCAAGAAAGCGATCTGTTGCTGTTGCTGACTGAGCGTATTCACCAGCTGGCGCTTGGCGGCTAGCATAGCGGCGTTGGAGGAGGTGGAGGTGGTGCCGCACGCATTCGGCGCCTCGTTGTCCTCGTCCTCGTCCCTATTACTCGTCGTACGTTCATTATTAAATTATCTACATAGTTGCGTCGTCCTTGAACACTGCACACATTTACGGTTACGCTCCTTCCCCGGGATTTTCTTCTAAAGTTGCGAGGCCTGTGCTGCCGGTGGGGCTTTTTACAGTAACCCTCACGATGACCAATTCGATTACAATCTTGGCATTTGTGGGACTTACAGGGTTTCGATTGATGTAATGGAACATTTGAATCAGCTGGTGTAATGTTCTGACATGTTTTCAATAGGGTTAAGGAAGGGGGAGTCCGGTGGAAGATATTCCATCCGAATGTTGTTGCTTTGCGAACTCTTTTACAATGGGTGTTTTATGAAACGCAACTTTATCCATAAACATAATGGGGTCTGTTATTTGGCGTGTTGACAGGGCGTCCTTCAATTTTTCTAAAAATTCCAAAAATAAATGTTGGATGAATGCACCATCGGTGGAAACGTACGTAAGTATACCATTTCTGGGCATGGCACAGCATATTGTAATATTCTGGCTTCTAATGGATGCTACCACATGACTGGCAGGCTTGCCGGCAGCTGCCCAGCCTCGCTTGCATCGTAGGGATGCATTAAACCCTACGTCATCAATGAACAAAAACTTTGATTCATTCAATTCTGCACGGTGTAATTTTCAATGTGACATTTTGCAACATATATGTGATGTAGTATTCGGACTTAACAATGTTAATCTTAGTAATCACACGTCTGATTATCTTGTATCGTTATCTCCTTGCTTTATTTAATACTCGGGTTTGCTCCTTGATCTTTCTTCACCGCGACTGTTCACTGTCAACTCCGAACTGCTACTGCCTACCCACTCGATCTCTCGGCCGCTCTTTCCCAGTCAGTCCCGTAGTGTCTTAACACACTACTACTAAGCCACACTGAATAGAACTCTTCTTACATATAAAACACTAGCTTGACGCCTCGGCGTTGCTCGGTGAAGAAGAGGTTGAGAAAAGAGTTATGGTTTTACTGTTTACTTGAAAGTTCGATTTAATTTAATAGTTACAATAACGGCATATTTAAAATGTTTGATATTTCATCAATCTCCCCGTGATGTATCAACCTTGTTGTAGCTATGGTAGATACACCTTGAAATTTGTTTACATGATTGTTTTGTTTGTGTTAGTAAAACTGAGTTTAAATTGTAAAATTTAGATGATTTTATCGAAAAATAGTGATCAAACAAACCTTCAACAACATCTGCAGTGCTTAAACTATATGTGTGAAAAGTTTCAGCTTTGACAGAATGTATGTAGATGTAGTAGATTTGTAGTGTTCCACAAAGGTGAAGAATTTCAAAACGGTCTTTGTAATGCTCTAGAGAAGAATTGCATACCTCCAGGAACTGTATGCAACATCAAATATTCCATTATATGAATCGAAACCCTGTATAAGAACAATCGCGTGACCAGTGGAGCGCTCCGCGTAACCAGCAAGGATTACACCTAACACCTGTCCATCACGACCAGAAGCAATCATTTTGCTATCACTTTTCAAACTGGTAATGCGTTGGCACTCGGCTGCTAGTTTCTCGAATGTCAGATCTGTTTGAAGCTCCATTTCGGTTAATATTCTTGTTCACAAGTCTGCGTCTGCCTCGTCCTTTAACCCGCATGCGAATACCAAGCATTTGAAACTGTCTTCGGTTATCCTTCCCAACTCGAAGATTTCACATGCGCAGTTCACTCTGCTGGCTTTTTTTTTTTTTTTTTTTGCGTAGGGTTCGCACCGTTTATTTCCTTACAATACTATTATTATTATTTTTTTAGATATCACAAAATTATAATAAACGTGCTAATCCCTATGAAGCTCGTGTAATTGCCCCACCAAACGCACTCCTTAGCGGCAGAGTTTGGTGGGGCGAGCATCGTGCCGGCCACGGCCCTACTAGCTGAGTTTCTCTCCTCCTTCATCGCAGCCTAATGTGGCGGTTTTTCCTCGCTACATTCTGTGGATAATCCAAAACCAAAGCCTCATCTTCTGCGCCGACGCTGCAGTCGTCTTGCCTCCTGCAGCGCTGCATCGGCGGCGGTGAGGTCCCTCCGGGCAGCGAGAAGCTCCTCCTCCGTAACTGCTTCGTGCTCCCGGAGCAGAGCTTCGTTCCTCCTCTCCAGAATCTCGTGGTTCGCTCGTCTCGTCGTCCTGTTGCGTAACCGCCGGATGCGCAGCTGGATGTTGCGCAGCACCCTAGACCACTCCGATCTCGCCGCAGGTGTCAACGCAGCAAGTCTACGAGTGAGCTCAGGGCGCCGTCTCCGAGCTTGGTTTCGCGCTCGCCGAGCGGCCGCCTCGGCCGCCTGCGCTCTGGTCGCCTCCGCTGCTGCCGTGGAGCGCCGGTGCTGCTCCGCTCGCCAGTCGCTTTGAAGCTGGCGCGTAATCTCGCTGGCAGCGGTCACGACACGGCTCCACGAGTCGGCGCTGTGAAGCATGTAGAGTTGTAGGTTATCCGGTGTTGCTGGCTCCATTCCATGTCCTCGCAGGAGGCGGCCCCGAACGTTGTCAAATCGCGGGCAGTGGAACACGGCGTGCTCCGCTGACTCGACCGTTCCTGGGCAGTTGGGGCAGTCCGGGGACTGGGTGAACCCCTTGACAAACAGATATTCACGGAAAAATCCGTGTCCCGTGATAACCTGCGTCAGATGGAAGTTCACCCATCCATCCGGGCCGCCCAAGGCTCGACTGCTGGTAGCACCCGGTGGGCCCAACGTACGAAACGACTAGCGAGGGGCCGGGCAGCGAGATCGTCCCACTCGGACTGCCACTTCGAATATGTGATCGCTCGCTGCTCCCCCCGGGACTCCCTCGTCGGCCTTCCCGTCTGCATTCTTATCCGGTGGCACCGAGCGTCTTCGTCGAGCAGCAAGCATACTGGCGGCATGCCCGCCACTACGTTCCCGACCTCGTACCGGACCGTCCGGAAACTGCTGCAGACCATTTTGGCTGAGGCCCGGTCGACGCGCTTAAGGAGCCGGCGATTACTCTGCACTCGCAGTGCGCCGCTCCACGCCGGTCCCGCGTACCGCAACGTTGAGGTTGCGACATTGGCAAGGGTCTTCCTTCGGATACTGGACGGGCCGCCATGGTTCCTCAGAAGGTGTGACAAGGCCCTCGTCACCTTCATCGCTTTCTCCGTCACACTCTTCACGTGGGGAGTCCATGACAGGTGATCTTCGAGCCTCACGCCCAGATATCGAATGCTCCGCTGCGACCGGATGATGGTGTCACCGACTCGTACCGGGATTGACGGGTGTCCCCTGCGGAGGCTGCTGACCATTACAATCTCGGTTTTGTCCAGAGCTAAGGACAATGAGTGGCGATCGAGCCATTGCTGGACCGCGATGATAGCAGCACTCGCCCCTTCCGCCGCCTCCTCTGGAGTTCGCCCTGCCACCGTAAGTACGAGGTCGTCCGCAAATCCAACGATGCTTGCACCCTCGGGAAGCTCGACGTCCAGCACCCCGTCGTACATGACGTTCCACAAGGTAGGCCCTAAGATAGACCCCTGCGGAACGCCCGCGGTGATGTTGCGCGACGAGGTACCAGCTTCCGTAGAGTAGTGCAGAACACGCCCCTCAAAATAGCTTCGCAAGATCTGCATCAGGAACTCCGGTGTTCTTTTTTCCCTGAGAGCGGCCCCGATCTCTGTCCAGCTCGCGGAATTAAACGCGTTGCGGACATCGAGCGTTACGACCATGCAGCATCTTCGGTCTCTCGCGTTGGTTCGACCGAAGGCCATTGCTTCCCTGCCGCGGGCCACCACCTCCTCGATCGCCTGCATCGTCGACCTCCCCTTTCGGAACCCGAACTGACGGGGAGAGAGTCGCGGACCTTCTGGATCTTCCTCCAGGTGGGCGTTGAGGCGATCGAGGATTATGCGCTCGAGCACTTTGCCGACAGTGTCGAGCATGCATAGTGGGCGGTAAGATGATGGCCGGCCCGGTGGCTTTCCTGGCTTCGAGAGTAGGACCAGTCGCTGGTGCTTCCAGATGTCGGGGAAGACTCCACGATCAAGGCAGCCCTGAAGCACCCTTCGGTAGACGCCCGGAAAGGCACGAACTGCTGCGGTGACGGCGGCGTTTGGAATGCCGTCTGGTCCTGGGGCCTTGTGGGGGTTCAGGCTCGCTGCAATCCTCAGGAGCTCCTCCTCCGTGATGGGTGGGCCGGCTTCGATGAGTTCATCGGCTGGCTCCGGCCATTCCATCGGTGGATGCGTGGGAAACAGCTCGTCGACAATCTCCCCCAAGAGCTGCGGGTCTCGCTCTGGTGGTATTTGCGCGCCGCGGACCCACTTCATGGCGACCCTGTACGCATCTCCCCAAAGGTTGTCCTCCAGAGTTGCTGAGAGCTCCTCCGCGCATCTGCGCTTGCTGGTGTTTATCGCCTTGCGTAGTGTTTTCTTGGCCCGCCGGAATGTATCGGCCCGGACATACCTGAGCGCTGCAGACCGTGTTCCCCGAAGAGTAGCTTGGGCACGCTTGCACGACGTGCGCAGCCCTGCTATTTCTTCCGTCCACCAGTAAACACTGGTCCTTGTCCGGGTGTGTCCTGCTGTGTGCCTCGGCATCGTCTCGTCGCACGCTTTTGTCATTATTTTTGTGAGGCTTCGAGGGTCAACCGCCTGTTCAGAGAATCGGAGGCTCTCAAGCGCGTTTACAAAGAGGTCCGCCGAAAAACACGAGGCATCCCATCGCCGGCTTTGGGGCGCTCGATATCCTTCGCGCTGCTGCTGGGTGGTTGGCGCGCCGATGGAGTAGAGGAGCGCCCTGTGATCACTAAAGTTGAACTCCGTGACTACCCTCCAGTCTCTTGGCCCAGCGATGTTTGGACTCGCGAATGTAACATCGATTATAGAGCTCCGAGCGACCCCGTTCCCCAAAAATGTCGAGAGAGTCCCCGTATTGAGCAATCTGAGACCGAGGTGCTCTGCCGTTGCGAGTAGCTCCGTCCCACGCTGGCTGTTCCTGCGTCCTCCCCACGCCACAGAGTGCGCGTTGAAGTCGCCCCCCAGGACTATTCTTGGATGGCCGTGTGCCGTCGCCACGATGGATTCCATCAAGGTCCGGAACCTGGCGAAATCCCATGATGGAGGTGCATAGCAGCTGATGTAAAGTACACCGTTGATAACGACTGCTACCATCCCTTCCGTTACGTTTGCTACCCTCTGCACAGGGTATCGACCGAGCGCAACGACCGCCGTTCTCGTGGCAGGGTCTGCTACCCAGTTGCCATTGTTTTGCGGCACGCGGTTGTAATCCGACAGCAAAGCAATGTCGGCTCCCAACTCACGTGCGTTCTGGGCAAACAGATCCTGGGCCGCCGGGCTCCTCCTCAGGTTGACCTGGATTACCGCGAAAGATCTTGTTGAGTCTTGCATAGTGCTGACCCTATAATGTGAGGACCCCCACAGATCAGACACTTCGCTGCGGCCTTGCAGCTTCTCGATTGGTGGTCCTTCGATCCACAGCGGCGGCAGAGTCTGGATCGGTCGGGCCCGCGACAGGTGCGTGCAATGTGGCCTCGGTGGCGTGCAATGTGGTGCGTGCAATGTGGCTCTGCTGGCTGGGGGGATGCCTTGGGAAGAGCTCCTCGACGATGCCGCCCAATATCTCCGGGTCGCTCTCCTGGGGCATACGAGCGCCCTTCACCCACCCCTTCACGATGCGGTATGCCTCTCCCCACGGGTCTTCCTCGATGGTGTCGACGAGTTATGCATTTCTCCGTCGTTTGCTCGTGTTGATGGCTTCCCGTCGGCTTTTACGGAGAGCGCGGAAGGTGCCGGCGCGCAAGGATCGCATCGTCGGGTCCCTGGTGTGGCGAAGGGTTTCTTGGGCGCGCTTGCATGCCATGCGCAGGTCCGCTATCTCCTCCGTCCACCAGTAAACGTTGCTCCGGTTTCTGGCGCTGGTCAGCCTTGGCATTGTCTCATCGCATGCCCTTCGCAGCGTCAACACCATGGTCGCCGGGTCAACTGCCACCTCGTCAAACCGGTGTAGGTAGAGGGCCTCTGTGTACAGCTTCGCGGAGAAGAACGTCGTATCCCACCTCCGGCCAGACGGTGGTGGCCTGTTGCCGACAGCCGATGCCTGGCGTGGAGGACTTGATACGCCAACCGTGTACTGGATCGGTCCAGTCGGTTGCCCCGTCATGCACCGGCTGGCCAGTGCGATGTCATTAGGTACGGTCACACGAGACGAACCTTTGATGGCGAACCTTTCGCACACTATTACAAACGAATGCCAAAAAAAGGTTCGTCGAACCTTTCAGCGTTCACACGTAACGAATCTTTGATGTAGTTTCATTGATAGTTGGTAAGAATAAATCAAAGTAAGCATTGTAAACAAATGGGAAAATCGAACGGAACGTCAAAAAGGTTCGCGGTAGAGGTTCGTGCTATCCACCAAAATCGGTGAACCTTTTCTGCTCGAAAAAGGTTCGCGAACTCTGCTCGATTCACTAACACATTCCAGAAAAGGTTCGCCGAGCGTCCAAATTCGAGCAGAGTTCGTCTCGTGTGACCGTACCTATTAACCCCCGGAGGAACGACGCTATTCCTAGGGGTTCTTCCACGGTTGATAACCTGTAGCGACAGCAATTCTGCCAGTGCGAGGTTCTGGTGGCCCCTTGCGTCGGTGCTGATCCTCCCCCATTCAGTTGCAGCGGCGTTGAAGTCCCCTGCCATGAGCACGCGAAGTCGTCCGGGCGCCACTGTCAGAATGTCGCCCATGAGCCGCTTGAACCGGGGAAGATTCCAGGATGGTGGTGCATAGCAACTGATGCAGGTGAAACCGTTCCGATGAACGTCAGAACCGCTAACTACTCTTTCTCCAAGGTACCCCGGTAACAAGCCCCTCAGGAGTTTGAATATTAGTATCATAGTCTGATACACTATCCGCTGCTCTACCGACATCCATTGCAGGACATCCAGCATAACAGCAGACGGCGTGTACCGACTACAACACAACACTAACCTCATTACCCTATTTTGCACTTTTTGCAACCTTTTGAGCTGTGTCCGATTGCCGAGGAACAATATTGATTTACAACATACTGCACAACCGTTTGTTTAAAAACATAAACAATTCCTCAACGGACTGTTGCTCACACACACAAGTCTATGCTGTTGGCAAAATAACGCGAGAGAAAAGGACGGAACGATTCATTGCATTTTATCTGTTTATTTTGTGGTAATTTGCTAACCAGCTCGTTTATGAGACGATGGTCGCTCAGGTAAGAAGGTTTGTTTATCGTTATAATATTAGACACGAGATTTTCTACAGCGATGCTCAAATCTGGTATACGATTTGGATCCGCTTTTCTTTGAGCTTCTCTTAAAAGCTCATGTTAGATTTGTTCCGACCTACCAAATAGAGTTTTAAGGCGTTCTATTATGAGGTTCACGTTTTCTGGGTTGAAAAATAGGGCCTTAACGTTTCTAAGGGCTTCGCCTTTTAGACATTTCTGCAATCTATTCATATTCTCCAGGTCTGAGAATCTTCCTTCTTCCATTGTATCGGTAAATGTTTTGTTGAAGTCTGGCCAGTCTCTCGGGTTGCCATCAAAGTATGGCAAGCCGTTGAGAGACATTCTCATCAGGTGGTTTGCGTCGACCGTATTACCAACTCTCATAGCTGCTACTAGATCAGCCATCGTTGTAACCTCTGGTTCGAACTTGATCTTTTTCTCCTTCGACGTTCCTGGCTGATCTTGCGGCAAGGGTACCGATCTGCCAACCAATCTGAACCAACGATCGCACTCGTCGCATTGGACCATATTGGTATCGGCGTTGTCTGGTTTGTCACACAAGCGACAGTGACCGTTTTTGTTGTCCACAAAATACAGGGTCTTTTGTGCCATCTTGGCCGTTATGGACATTTCTTCTGCTTATAATTGAGTAGCGTGTGGTAAGGTAATACCGTAGCCTTGCTACCGGAATTCTTCTTTGACCTTTTACCAAGCTTCACTCTTTTTATTCTCTCTGCGTTGCTTTTGTCAGAGATTTTTTTTCTGATTTTCTATTTCTTGTTGGAACAAGTTACCCAAGCAAGTAACAAAGCAAGCAATTGCGTCGAAACAAAAATGCTTTTCATAGAAAAATTTTCGAGGAAACCTCGGTGAGATTCCTCTCTGGAGCCACCAATGTTAAGCTTGGTTATCGGTGTGTAACGGGAAGTTATGTGTCTGCCGGCTAATTGTCAAAGTCCCTGGACTCTAATACTTTCCAGCTAGTTGCCTCTGCATGTGGTGGAGGCCTATGCTTTGAAAAGGGAGACTGGGTGCTTCGAGCTTTCGGATATGGCAAAGAGTGAGATAAAAACCAACGAGGTTACTCTAGTTGGAGATTGATTTAACCGGCCTGCTACACGAGCCGCAAACTCAAAAACCGTATAAGTTAACGTCAAAATCTTTGCGGTTCGTGTAGCCGCGTTTTGCGGTACCAATTCTGTCGCCAGTCAATGCAAGCGCAAAGTTCCTGACAGTCTATGCACGCGTCATTCTCTGCTGTTTTTGTTTTTGATATTTCAGTTAACTCAAAAAGCTTCCATCAAAGCAAACAAGATCTTATTTCAATTCACAAAAAAACTAAAAGTGAAGAGAGTGAAGTGTGGCTAACTACCCTATCGCGGGTCATCGAGTTGAGTACCCAAAACTTGCAACAATGCAACAGGCAACGCAACAGACGTATTGTGCGTAGGTAGTGGATGCGTCCAATTTTTGCCGGAGGCAAGAAGATGGCAACCGTTTGCTGGACAATATTCTAGCAGAGCACGCAAATGAAACTATAATCAACTTTCTTCGCATGAAGAAGGAAGATTTTGATGTTTTCAAGTTACATAAAAAGTGGTAGGATGAAATATTTTAATCTTTATCATTAAACTTTTTGAAACTTTTGGATAAAATCTGTTGGTGGGCCGGACTTTGCCGACCCCGGATCTATAGTGAATTTATAATTGATATTCTAGCTATAGCATGTTAGTAGCGTTGATGCGGTTTTCAACAAGAATGAAGATTTGTTTAAAAAGCTTCTTCACTTCGTCGCTTACCGTAACATTTTCCGAGAAGCGGTAGCCCTTCGATATGATCTTCAACTGTTCGTACATATATTTTTTTTCGTAGCTCTTTTTGCAGGTGGCGTAAGGATGTCTGCCAAACAACATCATGTAGAGACTACTCCTACTACTCCCGATGTCCATAAGTCGCACGATTGCGGAGCGTACGGTCTACAAATGACGAGTTCCGGGCTGGCGAATGCGAAACTGTTGGCTGAGCTTGAATAAATGAGTGTACTACACGAGGGTTCCGTTCTACCTGACAGTCAAAGCTCAACTAAAGTTCGTTTTATTCAAATGATCATGCTGTCAAACGAAGTAGTCAAATATAGTTTATATACACTTTGATTGTCAGCAGCGCTGACAATTGGACGTCGATGCAAGCTCTAACACCCTTGGGCGTCGATGCAATATCCAACACTCCTCCTCATCGACGACTACATCCTTCAACTACTCAAGATTGAGCAACTTGCAAAATACATCGTGATTTTGCGGTCCCAATGGTTTCGTCGTACTCCAGGGTGATCTCGCTCCGTTTAAGCTGACAAAATAGCTCCTCCTGTCCTTTTACTGCAAAACAGGTGGTTGACGCATTTACATTTCTTCTTGCAGTGTTCCATTTAAGTACGCCGTTTTCACATCCAGAAGGCGAACCGCCAATATTATGTCTACCAGCAACAGTGAGGAATGTTCTGGGCGTTGAGGTTACTGGAGCATACACATCAAAATAGTCAATCCCGAAACGTTGTGTATGCCCATGTGCCACTACACGGGCCTTGCCTTTTACGATTTCATCTTGTTCGTTTCTTTTCATTCCGAACACCCATCTGGATCCAACAGATTCACGTCTCTTAGGAATTGGCCCCAGTTCCAATGTCCCAATCTTATGATGCGATTGCATTTCGGAAGTCATGGCTTCACGCCATTCTTCCTTTTCCATAGTCTTTCCAATATCAGGTGGCTCCTCGCGTGCGCACGACGCTATACCTGCTGCGTACCCGAGAACAATGTCTTCTAAGTTCGAAGGCGATCTTATTTCTCTTTTTCTTTCTGGACGTGGGTTTTCTTCCATTATTCTCGTTTCAGAGTCCAGAATTTCCTTCTCCTGTGATGCCTCTTCGGTTTCCTTATTATCAACGTTTGGCTTCTTTAGAAATTCTGCAGTCAATGGAACCTCTACACAACTTTTACGGGTAGATTTCCCCAGAAGGCAGCACTCACACACTAGTTTCATGCCACAATCGGCGATCTTTATCCCAGTGCTTAGCTGTTCTTTGTTGATCCTTTCAATTGCTGCCCAATCGCGGTGTCCCAATCGTCGATGCCACAGATGCTGACAATTAGTGTGATGTTGATCACTGGATGCTCTCGCTGATGCCTCAGCCAATCGTAGATAATACTGACCAATTGCCACGATGGTTCCATTCGCATCGGTAATCTTGCACCCTTCGCGATCGAAAAGGACACTCATATTTTTCTTCGCCAAACGGTCCACTGAGATTAGGTTGACTTCTATGCCGGGCACATATTTTAGGTCAGTGAAAGTAATGTGCCGGTCTTCTTTGTTACCATCAATTACGGTAATAAAAGCCTTTCCTTCACCTAGAACTCTTGTCTTTTCACCATTTGCGAGTGTTATAAGGCCACCATCAAATTCATTTAATTCTATGAAAAGCTCTTTGTCATTGCACATGTGATTGCTGGCACCACTGTCGATGATCCAAACGTTGCTGTACCCGCCGTTGACAACAAAAGCTGTTTCAGGAATATCGCTCAGTACGGTCTTTGCCTTGCCATTGCTTTTACTTTGTCTTTGTTTCGTTTTGCAATTTGCCATAAGGTGACCCTGCTTCTTGCAAAAATAACAGAGACGAGGATGACGGTGTCGGTTATTTTCCGCTGAAACATGTGCCTTTTCACCCCGATGGTTTGAAAAACATTGTCGTTCAATCCGGCGCAGGCTTTTATCCGCTATTTTTGACCGCACCAATTCCGCAGAAATGGCCTCGTCCGATAGACAATCGAGTGCTGTCACGAGCGTATCGTATGACGCGGTAAGACTTCTAAGAATCATACATATTTGTATGTCTGCGTCAAGAGTCATTCCGGCTGCGATCAAACGATCGAACAATTCGTCAATTTTGAACAAATGCTGTTCAACGTTTTCATGTTCTTCTAGGTTCAATGCGCAAAGTTTCTTTAGCAATGAAACTTTTACCGATCGCGTGTTCTTCTCATGATGTCTCTTGAGAGCATTGAAGACGTCATGGGCTGTTACTTGATCTCTTACTAAGGGGAGCTGGCTGTCTTCCAGGCATAGGATAATATTCGCCTTAGCGTGTCTGTTGCTGGACTTCCAAGCACCATTATTTTCATCCGCAGCTGTCGGTTCCTTTTCCAAAACCTCCCAAAGGTCTTCACGCTGCAACAAATTTTCTATCCGCACTTTCCAAGTGTTCCAGTTCGTCCCTTTGAGTTTCTGGAAAAAGATCTTGTTGTCCACCATTTTGTTATTTGTTCACCAAGGCGTAACTGCTTTGCCTTTATTCGGAAGCGCAACCGAATTTTCTTCGTTTACTTGTTTTCTTTACACACGTACACGACTCTAAATGGTCACAAGACTGTATAGTAAAAAACACAAGTTAGCCTCTATCTGGGCCCATAGCCTGTTGGCTGAGCTTGAATAAATGAGTGTACTACACACGAGGGTTCCGTTCTACCTGACGGTCAAAGCTCAACTAAAGTTCGTTTTATTCAAATAATCATGCTGTCAATCGAAGTAGTCAAATATAGTTTATATACACATTGATTGTCAGCAGCGCTAACAATTGGACGTCGATGCAAGCTCTAACACCCTTGGGCGTCGATGCAAAATCCAACAGAAACTCCCACAGAAGGTTTCCGACAGCCGCAGCTCATCCTCATCATCTACCTTCGACAAGCAGCAAGTAAATCCAAAATCTATCAACTTTACGGTATCGTTCGCATCCAACACGATGTTCTCAGGCTTTATATCACGATGAGCGATACCGCATTTATGCTAATACTCGATAGCACCAGCGAGCTGACCGAAGTAGGCTTGTGCTTTCCTTTCCGGAACGCACTTCTCTTTCTTTATCTGTCATATTATTACTCTTTCGGATACCACTTGTTTAACACGTCTTGACCAGCCGGCTTTCTGTATGCGAGTGTGTCACTTCTGACCACGCCGTTTTTATTTCCTGTCTCCTATCACTATGACTGGTAGCATCTGTCACTATATGATAAGTAACGTCTGTCTTGGCGTGACCCAGGTGTATATCTGACTAGTATCTTGCTCGTTTAAAGGAAGGCGTGAAATAGTATCTGCATTGGCATTATCGGCGGCCTTTCTGAACCGAATTTTGTAGTCAAACCCTTGTAAGTACGTAGCGAAGTATTGCATTCGTAGGCCTGACATTATTGGTATGCCTTTATGCTCTATGTATTTTGGTAATTACCTGATTATCTGTCACGAGCGTAAACTGCCTTCCGTATAAGTATTGGAAAAATTTCTTTACCGTGAAGATGATCGCACATGCCTCCTTGTCAACATGCATGTACTTTTGTTGAACTTTGTTAAGCGTCTGAGACGCAAACTGGAGAGGCCTTTCTGTACCGTCCGGATATTCGTGGCTCAAAACGGCACCAACTCCATATGGAGAAGCATCTGTAGCTAACAAGAGAAGAAGTTCTGGTGAATAATGTACCAAGCATCCGTTAAATTGGATATTTTTTTTTCTTTTTGGAACGCTCTATCTTGTTCCTTCTTCCATTTGAATGGTACGTCCTTCTTAAGCAGGTTGTTGAGAGGGTAGAGAATGGTACACTGCTCACTGTCCAGGTTATCTTATTTGAAGTACAATCTTTCCTGGGAAAAACGGGTAATTGTACCTGAAATCGGATTCATCTGAAGTCCCTTGATTGTTATTGAATCTCCACAATGGAACAAATGCCCATTAAATGTCAACGAAGTTTCATTCCCGTTCACCATTACCAACGGTTCACCAGTGTTGCGTTTCGGTGATGGTTCGCTTCTAGAAATCTCCATCAGGTCCTGCTCAATCTGTTCCAGCTCGAGAAGGTACACCAGTTGCGGAGTTGACTCTTTCTTCGATTCTGATTTGTTCTCCTCCTCCTTTGTAGCATGTTAGTAGCGTTGCTGCGGTTTTTAACAAGAATGAAGATTTGTTTAAAAAGCTTCTTCACTTCGTCGCTTACCGTAACATTTTCCGAGAAGCTGTAGCCCTTCGATATGATCTTCAACTGTTCGTACATATATTTTTTACGTAGCTCTTTTTGCAGGTGGCGTAAGGATGTCTGCCAAACAACATCATGTAGAGACTACTCCTACTACTCCCGATGTCCATAAGTCGCACGATTGCGGAGCGTACGGTCTACAAATGACGAGTTCCGGGCTGGCGAATGCGAAACTGTTGGCTGAGCTTGAATAAATGAGTGTACTACACGAGGGTTCCGTTCTACCTGACGGTCAAAGCTCAACTAAAGTTCGTTTTATTCAAATGATCATGCTGTCAAACGAAGTAGTCAAATATAGTTTATATACACTTTGATTGTCAGCAGCGCTGACAATTGGACGTCGATGCAAGCTCTAACACCCTTGGGCGTCGATGCAATATCCAACACTCCTCCTCATCGACGACTACATCCTTCAACTACTCAAGATTGAGCAACTTGCAAAATACATCGTGATTTTGCGGTCCCAATGGTTTCGTCGTACTCCAGGGTGATCTCGCTCCGTTTAAGCTGACAAAATAGCTCCTCCTGTCCTTTTACTGCAAAACAGGTGGTTGACGCATTTACATTTCTTCTTGCAGTGTTCCATTTAAGTACGCCGTTTTCACATCCAGAAGGCGAACCGCCAATATTATGTCTACCAGCAACAGTGAGGAATGTTCTGGGCGTTGAGGTTACTGGAGCATACACATCAAAATAGTCAATCCCGAAACGTTGTGTATGCCCATGTGCCACTACACGGGCCTTGCCTTTTACGATTTCATCTTGTTCGTT
Source organism: Anopheles ziemanni (assembly GCF_943734765.1). Taxonomy (NCBI): domain Eukaryota; kingdom Metazoa; phylum Arthropoda; class Insecta; order Diptera; family Culicidae; genus Anopheles; species Anopheles ziemanni. The sequence continues at coordinate 84,537 of NW_026689818.1, read as the reverse complement.
TCTTTTCATTCCGAACACCCATCTGGATCCAACAGATTCACGTCTCTTAGGAATTGGCCCCAGTTCCAATGTCCCAATCTTATGATGCGATTGCATTTCGGAAGTCATGGCTTCACGCCATTCTTCCTTTTCCATAGTCTTTCCAATATCAGGTGGCTCCTCGCGTGCGCACGACGCTATACCTGCTGCGTACCCGAGAACAATGTCTTCTAAGTTCGAAGGCGATCTTATTTCTCTTTTTCTTTCTGGACGTGGGTTTTCTTCCATTATTCTCGTTTCAGAGTCCAGAATTTCCTTCTCCTGTGATGCCTCTTCGGTTTCCTTATTATCAACGTTTGGCTTCTTTAGAAATTCTGCAGTCAATGGAACCTCTACACAACTTTCACGGGTAGATTTCCCCAGAAGGCAGCACTCACACACTAGTTTCATGCCACAATCGGCGATCTTTATCCCAGTGCTTAGCTGTTCTTTGTTGATCCTTTCAATTGCTGCCCAATCGCGGTGTCCCAATCGTCGATGCCACAGATGCTGACAATTAGTGTGATGTTGATCACTGGATGCTCTCGCTGATGCCTCAGCCAATCGTAGATAATACTGACCAATTGCCACGATGGTTCCATTCGCATCGGTAATCTTGCACCCTTCGCGATCGAAAAGGACACTCATATTTTTCTTCGCCAAACGGTCCACTGAGATTAGGTTGACTTCTAAGCCGGGCACATATTTTAGGTCAGTGAAAGTAATGTGCCGGTCTTCTTTGTTACCATCAATTACGGTAATAAAAGCCTTTCCTTCACCTAGAACTCTTGTCTTTTCACCATTTGCGAGTGTTATAAGGCCACCATCAAATTCATTTAATTCTATGAAAAGCTCTTTGTCATTGCACATGTGATTGCTGGCACCACTGTCGATGATCCAAACGTTGCTGTACCCGCCGTTGACAACAAAAGCTGTTTCAGGAATATCGCTCAGTACGGTCTTTGCCTTGCCATTGCTTTTACTTTGTCTTTGTTTCGTTTTGCAATTTGCCATAAGGTGACCCTGCTTCTTGCAAAAATAACAGAGACGAGGATGACGGTGTCGGTTATTTTCCGCTGAAACATGTGCCTTTTCACCCCGATGGTTTGAAAAACATTGTCGTTCAATCCGGCGCAGGCTTTTATCCGCTATTTTTGACCGCATCAATTCCGCAGAAATGGCCTCGTCCGATAGACAATCGAGTGCTGTCACGAGCGTATCGTATGACGCGGTAAGACTTCTAAGAATCATACATATTTGTATGTCTGCGTCAAGAGTCATTCCGGCTGCGATCAAACGATCGAACAATTCGTCAATTTTGAACAAATGCTGTTCAACGTTTTCATGTTCTTCTAGGTTCAATGCGCAAAGTTTCTTTAGCAATGAAACTTTTACCGATCGCGTGTTCTTCTCATGATGTCTCTTGAGAGCATTGAAGACGTCATGGGCTGTTACTTGATCTCTTACTAAGGGGAGCTGGCTGTCTTCCAGGCATAGGATAATATTCGCCTTAGCGTGTCTGTTGCTGGACTTCCAAGCACCATTCTTTTCATCCGCAGCTGTCGGTTCCTTTTCCACAACCTCCCAAAGGTCTTCACGCTGCAACAAATTTTCTATCCGCACTTTCCAAGTGTTCCAGTTCGTCCCTTTGAGTTTCTGGAAAAAGATCTTGTTGTCCACCATTTTGTTATTTGTTCACCAAGGCGTAACTGCTTTGCCTTTATTCGGAAGCGCAACCGAATTTTCTTCGTTTACTTGTTTTCTTTACACACGTACACGACTCTAAATGGTCACAAGACTGTATAGTAAAAAACACAAGTTAGCCTCTATCTGGGCCCATAGCCTGTTGGCTGAGCTTGAATAAATGAGTGTACTACACACGAGGGTTCCGTTCTACCTGACGGTCAAAGCTCAACTAAAGTTCGTTTTATTCAAATAATCATGCTGTCAATCGAAGTAGTCAAATATAGTTTATATACACATTGATTGTCAGCAGCGCTAACAATTGGACGTCGATGCAAGCTCTAACACCCTTGGGCGTCGATGCAAAATCCAACAGAAACTCCCACAGAAGGTTTCCGACAGCCGCAGCTCATCCTCATCATCTACCTTCGACAAGCAGCAAGTAAATCCAAAATCTATCAACTTTACGGTATCGTTCGCATCCAACACGATGTTCTCAGGCTTTATATCACGATGAGCGATACCGCATTTATGCTAATACTCGATAGCACCAGCGAGCTGACCGAAGTAGGCTTGTGCTTTCCTTTCCGGAAGGCACTTCTCTTTCTTTATCTGCCATATTATTACTCTTTCGGATACCACTTGTTTAACACGTCTTGACCAGCCGGCTTTCTGTATGCGAGTGTGTCACTTCTGACCACGCCGTTTTTATTTCCTGTCTCCTAGCACTATGACATGTAGCGTATGTCACTATATGATAAGTAACGTCTGTCATGCTTGGCGCGACCAAGGTGTATATATCTGACTAGTATCTTGCTCGTTTAAAGGCAGGCGTGAAATAGTATCTACATTGGCATTATCGGCGGCCTTTCTGAACCGAATTTTGTAGTCAACCCCTTGTAAGTACGTAGCGTAGTGTTGCATTCGTAGGGCTGACATTACTGGTATGCCTTTATGCTCTATGTATTTTGGTAATTACCTGATTATCTGTCACGAGCGTAAACTGCCTTCCGTATAAGTATTGGAAAAATTTCTTTACCGTGAAGATGATCGCACATGCCTCCTTGTCAACATGCATGTACTTTTGTTGAACTTTGTTAAGCGTCTGAGACGCAAACTGGAGAGGCCTTTCTGTACCGTCCGGATATTCGTGGCTCAAAACGGCACCAACTCCATATGGAGAAGCATCTGTAGCTAACAAGAGAGGAAGTTCTGGTGAATAATGTACCAAGCATCCGTTAAATTGGATATTTTTTTTTCTTTTTGGAACGTTCTATCTTGTTCCTTCTTCCATTTGAATGGTACGTCCTTCTTAAGCAGGTTGTTGAGAGGGTAGAGAATGGTACACTGCTCACTGTCCAGGTTATCTTATTTGAAGTGCAGGCTTTCCTGGGAAAGACGGGTAATTGTACCTGAAATCGGATTCATCTGAAGTCCCTTGATTGTTATTGAATCTCCACAATGGAACAAATGCCCATTAAATGTCAACGAAGTATCATTCCCGTTCACCATTACCAACGGTTCACCAGTGTTGCGTTTCGGTGATGGTTCGCTTCTAGAAATCTCCATCAGGTCCTGCTCAATCTGTTCCAGCTCGAGAAGGTACACCAGTTGCGGAGTTGACTCTTTCTTCGATTCTGATTTGTTCTCCTCCTCCTTTGTAGCATGTTAGTAGCGTTGATGCGGTTTTCAACAAGAATGAAGATTTGTTTAAAAAGCTTCTTCACTTCGTCGCTTATCGTAACATCTTCCGAGAAGCTGTAGCCCTTCGATATGATCTTCAACTGTTCGTACATATATTTTTTACGTAGCTCTTTTTGCAGGTGGCGTAAGGATGTCTGCCAAACAACATCATGCAGAGAACTACTCCCGATGTCCATAAGTCGCACGATTGCGGAGCGTACGGTCTACAAATGACGAACTCCGGGCTGGCGAATGCGAAACTCCCACAGAAGGTTTCCGACAGCCGCAGCTCATCCTCATCATCTACCTTCGACAAGCAGCAAGTAAATCCAAAATCTATCAACTTTACGGTATCATTCGCATCCAACACGATGTTCTCAGGCTTTATATCACCTGAAAACCGGCTCAACGGGGACAATATCGGTGATGTCTCCCCTAACACATGATTTTGCTGAAAAAGCATCGGATTTTCTCGCTCTCGATGGTATGTTGTTGGGCTTCGCATAACGTTTCCAAAACTGTTTTGTTTTGCGAGATTGGTTTGATGCAGCCTGAGCATAGCTTGGTTTTGTGTTTTTTACGGTACTGAAAACCGGCTCAACGGGGACAATATCGGTGATGTCTCCCCTAACACATGATTTTGCTGAAAAAGCATCGGATTTTCTCGTTCTCGGTTGTATGTTGTTGGGCTTCGCATAACGTTTCCAAAACTGTTTTGTTTTGCGAGATTGGTATGATGCAGAATGAGCATAGCTTGATTTTGCGTTCCATATTATGCTTTGCTGGGTTTATGAGATGCAGTTTATCATGCACGAAGTGTGGGTGAAACGTGGATTCAAACTACAAAATAAGTAAGGAGTGCCAGCGAAATTGAAATTAAAGAGTGCGAGCAGCAAAAATGGGGAAAATGTAGCCAAAACTCAAATAACTTGAACACGAGTGTTGTGGTTTTAATAGCTTTTTATTTGCATGCATTTATTATAATTGAATGAGCTATATCTACATTTGCATGCATTAATTTATTATATTGCATGCATTACTTAAGACTGAACAAGGTTTTCCATTTTTTGCATGCATTAAATTATTTGAAGGCATGCATTGATTATAGTTAAAAGAATTATTCATGACGACGCTGAATTATCCGATTTTCTTCTTTTAGGACGGCTGGTGCGTTGACCAACATGGCCAAAAAGGGATGCATCGTCCAGCGCCGTCGACTCCGCAATCGGCAAGTCGTCGAAATCATCGGTGCTGCATCTGGCCTGGTCTTCGTCCACTGCTTCCGTTTTCGGTAGCACAGCCAGCATGTACCGATCCAGCTCCTCCCTCTCCGCTTGCATCTGTAAAAATGAAAATTTGTCAATATAGGCCAGTTAATCAATGATGTACTTCAGCTGAGCGTCCTTATGTTTCTGTTCTATTGCTGTCTTGCGGGCTGTAGGTAGTCGGTGGAATTTTTTTCGTGCAATCCGGCGACACTTTGCTGCGGTGAATGGTGGTTTATGCTGGCCGTACTTCATGACAAAGAAGTCGCTCGTGACGAGTGGCACGATTTGAGGCTTTTCATTTGCCTTGTCAATGGTTTTCTCCTCCTTGCTAAGCCGGTGGTGTTCCGCCCGCGATGCTTCAATAATGTATGGAAGTTTTGCGGCAGGGTCAGCGTACTTCCACAGCTGTTTCCGGTCGGCGCAAGACATATTTGAATGAACTAGGTATAACGGCCCGGTTACACGGGCCCATGTTGATGAAAGAATTTGCATTAGAATCTAGTAAAATTGTGGTAAATTGAGTTTCTCAAAGCTTCAGCCCAGTTAGAAGATTGAACCTGTATCAAACTGTGAGATGCCAAATTCAAAGTCCCAGTTATTCTGATATGATAATGGCTCACTGGCTGCCGTATGGCATTCTCATGGCTGAATGGTAATGAAAAACTTATCGGACCAAACAGAAGAATTGTTGATTACTGAAGACTTTACCTGAGGAATGTGTTTTACATTGTCCGGATAGAATAATTTCCTGATTATCATAATGCCAAATTCAGCCAAAGAAAAATAACAGGGCCAATACCAAAATAACAGGAAAAATGTGGCCAACTTTAGAATCACGCAAGAAATATGATTTTCTCCTGTGATTTTCTGAATCCCATTGATAATGAAATGGTCAAGCCATAGGGACTGAATGGCTGAAGCTGTGCAATTGTGCTCTTCTCACCATCTTAATTTAAAAACCGTTAAATTTAAAAACACAATGCAATAGGTATGGTCTTCGGTGCGTTACCATACAAAGTTGAGGTTTTGCACCATTTTAAGTGCATCACCTTGTTCAAGTAAGGACATCAGCCGGAAAATATCACACATATCAATCATTTCAAACACTACTTTTTTCGAGTGCTCGTTTTATGAATTTTGCTATCAAAGTATCCTTTCGTTTTCTCAAGCGAGCTGATTGCCATGGTGATCAAAGTACAGAGAAACGTAGACGAAAGGCTCTGTAAGCAGACAGCCGTAGACTTTGTAAGTTAATGCTTAAGGTTCCGCAAAATTGGCTGTGGATTGTTTAGGAAATTTTCTAATTGTGTTTTTTAGAGGCGCGTGTGTGTTTTCGTGTGATAGACGGTTCAGAAATTTGTGTTTTGGGAACTGACCTGTAGTGCGTTTTTGTAAGAAATTTTTTGTGATTGAGTTTTTGTTTCGGTGCTAGTGTTTTGTGTTGAAAACTGTGATATATGTGCTTGTCTTTAATTGTTTTTTATATTTTTCGTGTTTGAACCTTTCGAAGAATTATTCGTGCATTTCCGGTATTTGAAAATACACAGCAAAAGTGATTTAATAAAGCTGAGCCAGCTTACCCGCGCCCTTTGAACACGGATTTGGTGCACATTTTTGTTTTAACCATGTTGAACAATTAATTATCAATCAAGTGTTTCCTTGATATATCTGATCAACCGAACACATAGTGCCCGGGAACGGAATTTTACAACATTTAGAACCATTTTGCAAAACCAGTTTTCCTTTTTTCCAATCGAGTTGGTTTCCCCAGGTCAACTGTGATTGCTATAGTGATCCTTCAGTTTTTCCCCAAGGAATCTGATTGCTATGGTGATGCAATGCAATGCAATGGGATGAGCGTTTTGAGAATTTCCATACAAAACTGTGGTTTGGCATCGATTTTAGTGCGTTACTTTATCCAAGTAGGAGCGTTATCCTTGGAGCGTGACGTTAAGGATTTTTTATAATAAGATAACTTGTTTGGAGTAAATGATGTAGGGAGTAATGGTGCGGTTTGCTTTCTTTTGTGATAAATGTTGGGTTTCTGCTGCTGGGTTATGGAAGCTAAAAGTAAACAAAACAAAACAAATTTTTTAATCAATTAAAAACAAGTAACCTTTCGGTCGATTCTTTAAACTTACGAATATTGTTTCATCTGTTCATTGTAGTCTACTTTCGCCCAGGTTGCGAGCTGTTTGTAGACTGCTTTGCTCTCTGCGGAAAGCAGCTTGTACTTTTTGCCCGCTTTCCGAAGCAGCTCGGCCTGAAAACGAGAAGAGAATTGAAAAAAATGTTGCAACCATAATCCTTTAGCGACCACATCCACCGCAGCACTTACCCAAGTTAGTTCCGGATGCTACGATTTTAGCATCCGGAGGTTTGCTTTTATGAAAAGGTTGTATTCATTTGGTGGATGTTTCGGCTTCTCTGCCAAACACGCCTGAATCTCTTTCTTCTGCACAATGCAGAGCATTTCGTCCAGGGTCCGATGCTTATCAATTTTGTGTAGCAACAATTTTGTCGCCACTTCCGCTTCTTCGGCCGTGTGTTTGCCGACAGCGACGCAAGACCAATTTATTTTCTTAAGCCGGACGTCGGCTTTTTTGTCGTCATATATTTTTTACGTAGCTCTTTTTGCAGGTGGCGTAAGGATGTCTGCCAAACAACATCATGTACAGAACTACTCCCGATGTCCATGTAAGGAGTAATGGTGCGGTTTGCTTTCTTTTGTGATAAATGTTGGGTTTCTGCTGCTAGGTTATGGAAGCTAAAAGTAAACAAAACAAAACAAATTTTTTAATCAATTAAAAACAAGTAACCTTTCGGTCGATTCTTTAAACTTACGAATATTGTTTCATCTGTTCATTATAGTCTACTTTCGCCCAGGTTGCGAGCTGTTTGTAGACTGCTTTGCTCTCTGCGGAAAGCAGCTTGTACTTTTTGCCCGCTTTCCGAAGCAGCTCGGCCTGAAAACGAGAAGAGAATTGAAAAAAATGTTGCAACCATAATCCTTTAGCGACCACATGCACCGCAGCACTTACCCAAGTTAGTTCCGGATGCTGCGATTTTAGCATCCGGAGGTTTGCTTTTATGAAAAGGTTGTATTCATTTGGTAGATGTTTCGGCTTCTCTGCCAAACACGCCTGAATCCCTTTCTTCTGCACAATGCAGAGCATTTCGTCCAGGGTCCGATGCTTATCAATTTTGTGTAGCAACAATTTTGTCGCCACCTCCGCTTCTTCGGCCGTGTGCTTGCCGACAGCGACGCAAGACCAATTTATTTTCTTAAGCCGGACGTCGGCTTTTTTGTCGTCCTCCGCCGGCAAAATGGCTCGAAGCTGGAGGACCAAATCAGCGTACTCGGCTTCCGTCCACTGTTCGGCAGCAACGTTTCCAAAAACCGCACCTTGTTCGATCTCCGCCGATCCGAACAAATCCTCACTTGCGTTAATCAAACTCGAGGCCATTTTCTCTGGAGTAAAATAGGTTGCGTCTGCTTTTTTCGTCCGTAGGCAGGCGTCTGTAAAATGGCGTCGGTTTTTTTGGCAGGTACATTGAGTCGATTCTCTGTCCTGCTTCTGCTGGACAACTGAAATGTCAGTTGAACGAAAAGGAATTTATTATTTTTCAATAGCTCACAAACAAAATCAAGAAAACGTTGTTTCTTTCAACGTAAATGTTCCGATATTGTTGCGACCATGTGGAAGAATCATCATAAAATTAATTATAACGACTAGAGTGAGCAACTTATTTCAAAACAAGAATAATAATTAATTTGTTCATTGGTTTTCATTATTCTCGTTGGAGAACTGAACCCACACTTTGTAAACACGACAATTGTCTTCAATTTCATTCGAAAAAAATATTTGTTTCTGCTGTAACAGACTTTTTTTTAATTTACATCTGCGCATATATAATAAAAATGAATCTTTTGGTGTCCAAATTACCTTTCCAAATAATTTCCGTTCAATCCGAATTTATTATTTTCCCCAAAAAGAAAGCACACGCCTTGTCAATGCGACACATCCGATCCATGATTGTCAAATAAAGTTAGAACACACCTCTTCCTCCTAACTCGTTGGGGATTTGTAGGTTTGTCAATTGCTCAAGCTGGTGCATGCTGATTGGATATATTGATGTTTTTCAAGAATAATTAGGTTATTGAGTTCGATCGCGCATTTATAGAACCGATAAACAACTTTTGTAAAGTAGGTCAGCCTCATTACCAACACTTATTCAACCACCTGTAAACTAGCCCTAAGAAACCGTATAAATAAATCGATACCGAATAGACCACAGAACTATTCGGTGGACACTGATCGGACGTGGTCGTAATGCCGTCGCGCATCCAGTAAGCTAAAAACTTCTGAGTTTTCATCTGAGTTCAAGTTTTACACGATGACAAACCCTCCGCTTCGATAAGTCCGCGACCGCGAGTGGTTTCACGCAGTATGCGTTGATATAAGGTGACCACGAGTTATGGATACCGATTAAAGATATACACCACAACATAATTTTTATTTTTCTGGTGATAGACATTTCACACTTGAAAAATTGGTTTTCTTATCATTATGTTTGGTATAAATTGATAAGACCAATTTTGTGTCATCTAATATATAAAAGTCACCGTTGTCTGTATATAAATATGTATGTATGTGCTCGCATCACGCCAAATCTACCGGGTTGATTTACACAAAACTTGGCTGGGAGGTAGCTAATTTTACAGGGTTGAGTTATTTGAACTTCGTTTGTTGATATCCTTATACCTCCCTACCCCTCCCGAACACCTACCCTCTAAAATTAATGAAAAACAATTATAGTTCAACAACTATTGAACGAATTTTCACAAAAATTAGTACACATGCTGCTTACGCAGGGATATAGCATAGAAAAACGTTAGGTGTTAACCGGTTATCTTAAAAAATAATTTTATTGACAACAGGTGAACCTGTTGCCTCGAAAGTCCGAATTACACTGATCGATTCTTATTAACTAAGGGCTGGAGCTAGCCTCCGCGTCTCCTATTCTTATTTCTTTTCTTTCTGCACGTGCTGCATCGGCTGGTCGCTCAGCTGGTCGCCGTTGGTCGCTTTCCGCTGACTCTGCTTTGCAAGTACGGTGCCCTCGGCTGGTGTTGCGTTGCTGACGCTGCTTGGCGCTGGTACGGTTGTTCGTTGCCATGCGGTCATGCGGTGTCGATGAACTGCTTGCCGTGCAGTTATTATTTGGTGCATACCGTAACTCCTCCGGGGGGTGAAGAAAGGGCGTCCACGTCCGTCTTTTGTTTGTCGCCTGATACGCCTGATGATTTTGGTAGTTTTTTATTCCTGGGTTTCGACTTCTTTTGTTGCACTTTATGTTTCCAGCAACAGATGTAGATAATCGCCGCCATCAGTACCACTGTAGAAGTAGATAATCCTCCGAGAATGTTAAGAATCCAATGTTGGTGGTTGTACTGCTTGAGGTTCATCAGTTGAAGTTTCTGCCTGTTTTCTCTTGTAAGGTTGCTTAGCCTGGGGATGCTGTGGTGTTCTATGATAGTTCTGTTGATCATCAAGTGGGGGAATGTGCCCTGCAGCTCTTTTATGTTGCTCGTCTCTTCTCGGTACTCGAAGGTTTGGTTGTTGATCGTTATGCTGCAGTTGTTGAACTTTATAAGGAAATTTCCGGAGAGGGATCTGTTGTGAGGTCCGCAGCTTGAATGGATGGGAAGATTCTTGGCGTTATTTATGAGGATTCCATTATTAAAAACCATACTTGTAAAGGTGTTGTGATCTTCTGTTGCGCGACAGTGGCTTACTGTTCCTGTTATCAATCCTTGAGCGCAACTGTCTTTGAGCAACTGGATGTAGTTTGGTTTTTGAATGTACTCATCTGGGTGTGACGTCGTGAAAATTGTGTTTCCTGTTTTTATGACGAACTTCGGGGTGTCAATTATAATTGTGTCGTTAACAACGAGTGGAAATATCTGGATTATCTCGGATTGGGCTTTCTGTAGTTGTGGTACTTCTAGGATGTAGAGTAGTAGGTTTTTGTGAGAGGCGATTTTCGGTGTTGCGTATTGCAGTGCCTGATCTGGGTAGGTGATTTTAATGCCTTGCTCGTGTAGTAATGTTTTGATGTATAGGATCTCTTTTAGAGTTAATAATTTGCTGTCGGGTAAGGCGATGCGTGTTCTCAGTATCGCATCCTGGATCTCGACGAGAATATTATTCAGTGCGTCTGTATAAAGTAGCAATTTTATCGCCTCATATTCCTCTAACAGAACTTTGTTTTCTGAATTTTGTTGAGCAATAAGCTGGTTTACCGTGTTGCTAATTTCTTCGATGCGGTTGGTTATCATTTGATTTATCTTAATTTGGTGGTTGTTTTCCTGGATGAGTTCATTAGTGGTTTTGTTGATTATTCGTAAATCTTCGGCGTCCGGACTTCCCGCCAGCCACTTCCATGCTGATCCCAGCTTGTCCCAGCGTCGCTTCCTTCTACGTTCGACCGGTTTAATCTGGAGCAGGTTACTGTGCAGTTCCCTAGTTTTGCGTGTGACCAACTGTGAGATTGGTAACGCTGAATCTAACTTCCTAGCTAACTTGTTGAATACAATTACATTAGTTTCTAGGGTTGTTAAGTTTATAGGGTGAACAATTTTAATGAGCCCGGTTTGAATTTGGCATTCTTTGTAGTGAATTAATAGTACGGGGTCTTGGTGGAGGTTCCTTATTTCCATATTGAATCCAAGTGTTATAGCGCACATCGAGATGATGATGATGGTTAGATAACCTATAGATGGTTCTTGATTCTGCAAAGGGATTTCAATATGTTTTCTTTAGTCTTTTTATGTTGGATTTGTGTCTTTTGATATTCCTTTCGTTCAAAAATGTTTTGTTTCTTATATCATGTGCCGAAGTTTCCTTAGCTCTAGCGTCTTTCTTACATCTAATATTAGGTATTACAAAAACTTCCTGGTTTTCCGAAAGCTCTGGGGGGTCCTCCTTACATGGGTTTTGCTTGGTTTGTTTTTGTTGTGCCTTATGCATATTGATCTTAGCTTCGTTAAAAATTTGGTTGGCTTTATTTACGATGTCGATAGGGTTGGTGTTATTATTGTTGTTGAAAATGATTTCGTTCGGTGTAAATGAGGTTGATGAATGGACTGAGTTGTTGTACAGTGCAACGGATACTTTTATCATTGATTTTGTTCCCATATGTTCGAATTTATGCTTGTTGCTATTGAATATTTCTATTATGGTAGAGTGTGCTCTTTCGATCTGACCGTTTGATTCGGATGAGGATGCATACGCTAATGAGGATCCTGCTTGCGAAATAAAGTTTTTCAATTGAATTGATTGGAACGTTGTCTCGTGGTCCGTGACTATTACTTTTGGGATACCGAACGTAATAAAATATTTGGTTAAGGCTTTTTGGACATCTGTAAGATTTTTTGTTTTCATGTAAAAAAGTTGTAAATGTTTTGAGAATGAATCAATGAGGGAGAGAAAGTTACATTTGTCCATTATGAAAATGTCCATGTGTACGCGTTCCATGGGTTTATCTGTGATTGGACGTGGTGAAATTTTAATATTATATGGTTTGCGTTCATATTTGTGCCTATTGCATACTCTACATGAATTCACGTACATATTTATAAGTTTGTGCATGTTCGGAAAGTAAAAGGAGCGCTTTAATTGATTCTCTACTTCTGAGATACCGCGATGTGCTCGCTCATGCTCGTTAATTATAATTTGGTTTTGTCTTTCTTCATTTTGAACGTCTTCGATTAACTTGGTTGTGAAAACAAAATGACCTTTTTCGCCAAAATTTTCTCTGAAAGATTCTTGGATAAGGAGCATGAGTGATTCCGGAGCCAGAATGGCTGTTTGCTTACCATTATGGTATGATTTGAGAAAGTTTGTTACGTCCTGTGGGGTGTAGCTCGGCTGTGCGATGGTGATTCGTCTGTGGTTTTTGAATAGTGTCTCTTGGATGATCGTCGTTATTCCTGAAATCTTGAAGATCAGCTGGTTCTTGTAATAGTTGATGGGCCTTTCTACAAAATGGATATAAAAATCGTTAGAATCTTCTGCAGAATGCATTGTTTGTGATTCGGAAATGTCTTCCGGTTGGGGGGAATTGTTTGTATTGGTTATTCCGTCTTCTTGGTCCGGTGGATCTGTGGAATTAGAAAAAGCGTTATTGTTTGTCTCATTAACGTTTGCTTCAATGGGCATTCTACTTAGCGCGTCTGCCACAACGTTGGATTTACCTTCCCTGTATTTAATATCGTAATCATAATTTTCTAGGTCTAGGCGCCATCTCAAAATTTTAGGGTTCTTGTCTGATGTTTTAATGAATGTAAGGGGCTTATGGTCTGTTATAAGTAAAAATTTTTGACCATACAAATATGGTTTGAATTTATTTACTGCCCATATTATTGCTAACGCTTCCTTCTCGTTGGTGGCATACCGTGATTCCGTGTCCGTTAGCGTGCGGGAAGCAAATGCTATCGGTCTTTCGACTTTATCCTGCATTTGGGATAAAACTGCCCCTAATGCGAAACCAGATGCGTCCGTTGTGAGAATGAAGGGGTGTTCAAATTGCGGATAGGCCAAGATTTGATCAGTGGATAATACTTGTTTGAGTTTGTGGAATGCATCTGAGTATGATCTATCTTGAAGGTCAATCGCTGAATCTGTCTTTAAATATTTTGTCATTGGTCGTGTTATTTTCGAAAAATCTTTTATAAACCTTCTGTAATATCCAACTAACCCAAGAAATTATTTTATTTCTTTAGGGTTTTTTGGTAGTGGCCATTGAATAATTTTTTCAATTTTATCGGGGTTTGGCTTCACGCCTTCGGGGGTTATGATGTGTCCTAAGAATTCGGTTTCTTTCTTAAAAAATTCACACTTGTCCAGTTGGATCTTTAGATTAAATTCGGACAAACGTTTCAAAACTAGTTGGAGGTTTTCGAGGTGATCTTTCAGATTAAACCCTGTGATTACTATGTCATCGAGGTATACGAAACATTTTGTTCCAATGTAATCCCTAAGGATATCGTTCATTGCTCTCTGAAAGGTTGCAGGAGCGTTTTTTAGACCAAATGGCATACGGGTAAACTCGAAATGCCCTTTGTCCGTAGAGAAAGCTGTTTTTTCAATGTGTTTTGGGTCCATTGGAATTTGATGGAACCCTGCTTTTAGGTCGATTGTAGTGAAATATTCAGATTTACCTAATGAATCTAATATTTCTTCGATTTGTGGCATTGGATACTTATCGTCAATGGTATGTTCGTTAAGTTTCCTATAGTCGATCACAACTCGAATTTTTCGTTTGCCTGAAGCATCGAGCTTCTTTGGGACCACCCATATGGGAGAAGAGTATGGGCTTTTGGAGGGTTGAATTATGCCGTTATCGAGCATTTCTTGGATTTGTTCTTGGACATCTTGTTTGAAGTGGTGTGGATAGCGATAGTTTTTAGTGTATATGGGCACGTCATTTGTTGTTAAGATTTTATGTTTGGTGGCTGATGTGGCTGTTAGCTTCTCACCCTGTTTCAGCACAACCGATTGGTGTTTGTGGAGGACTTGGATCAATTTTGATTTTTCCAAAGGTGAAAGATGGTTGGTCCTAATGATACTGGCTATTTCTTCCTCCGAAATATCGTTTGGATTTTTAATTGGCATGGGTGAAATAGTTTCGAAGTTGTTTACTGATAGTTTAAGTTTGGGTAAGTTTTTAATGTTTTTTGAGGTCGAAATTACGTTTATGGTGGTTTTGTTGTTTTCAGCTCTATAGAGTCCAGGGGTAATGAGTGTGTTTTTGTGAAGCTTTTGGTACGAAGGTACGAGCCAGTCACCATCATTTTTGGTTTCAATTGTGACCAAGTGGTTATAAATTTGCTTCGCTGGGTAAAATTTCGAATAAGAAAGTTGTTTGTTAAGAAGAGTTAATGTGCCGTTTTCGTAATCGATACGTGCTTTCAACTTTGCCAAAGTTTCGGAACCGATTAAACCGTCAAAGAAATAATGGAATTTCAAGACATAAAATGAAAAGGGTTTAAAGGCACCATTGAAGAGATCGATTTTACCTCTTTCTGAAACGTTGCTAGTTCCTTTAACATTTTTGATGATTGTGTCTGGAACTGTGTGTGTGTTGGGGAGAATACCTGGCGCAATTATATTTTTGTTTGCTCCTGAATCGATTAAAATGTTTAAAACCTGTTTCGTTTTCGGGTGTTTTAGCTTCAAATAAGGTAGGTAGTTTAAGCTGGATTGTGTTTTGCTGAGACCACATGAAAATTTAGGTCCAATTCATCATCGGATTCGATGTCTGATTTTGGGTTTTCAGACTCTTCATCCTCGGGTGTTATTTCGTGATTATTGATAGTCTTTCTGTTAAGCGTAAGTCGGCTTCTGGTTGTTGTTGCATCCATAGCCTCGGAATCGTTCCGTTCGTGCTGTTGGGTTTCTTGCCTATATGGTTTACTAGCTTGATTGTAATTGGATCGGTGTTGTTGGGGTTTTTCGGTGGTTTTGAAATCGGGTTCTCTTTGTTTATGATACTTTTTAGGTTCAGATGCCATGCTTCGCGCTGTCTTTTCTTTTGATTTAAACTTACACAGGAATGCGTATGCGTCCTCTGTGTCTTTGGGTCTGGCTGCTTGAGCATAGCCAAAGTAAGGCTCGCTCAATCCTGAAATAAAGGCAGCCAGGGCATCTTCCTCAATGAACGCGTTTATAATATCCCAATTTTTCCTGTAACTTTCGTTTTGTTTGGCCAAATTCTTGATGCTCTGAACGATTTCTTTTGATTTGTGGTAGTACTTTGCCACACTCATTCCTTCTGTCATTCTAAATTGCCATAATTGGCACTTATATGTCGATAACTCCTGGCGGTCGCCCAAAGCGTTGGTTAAAATGTCTTTCACACTTCGGAAGTCGTCTGGGTTACCGGCAAGACATATTATGTCTTTTGCTTTCCCTTGGATTTTATTAATCACCGCGGTCACATACATCTTAAATTGTATTTGTGACACGTGTGCTTCGAATGCATCCAGGGTTTCCTCGGCTGTTGTCAGCCAGTGGTTCAGCTGCTTTGGGTTACCATCAAAAGTCGGTAACATTTTTATTGGGTCGGGAATTTTAAAAAGATATTCCACATTGTGGCCCTGCGAACTTCTTTGAGTTTGTTCTTGTGGTGGGTTAGAGCCCGCCTGGTTTTGGATTTGCGCGAAAAGGGACGAGTGTTCCTCTTGTTTCGACGCTAGATTTTGCATCAACGCCATGAGCGCTGACATCTGTTGGTGAACCTCTTCAAGTGTCATGTTTGTTTCTTTGAGGGACAAGTTCGACAAAGAAGGAACGTTTCGAATTGGAATGTGTGCAAATTCTCCCGATTCAATCGAGGTCACACTTTCTTCCGAGTCCGAAGAATCGCAACTGCTGTTCTTGATTCCTCTGAACAGGTCACGAGTTCTTTCTAAAGCGGTTCGCTTTTTGGATTCCTTTGACATAAAGGAGTGAAATTTTCTGAGTCAGACGTTCTCTTAAAACTCGTCTGAACTCCCAAAATAGCAATTCTCTTAGAACTTTGCTTATTTTGGTTGGGAAGAAAGCTTCTCTTAGAACGGCTTTCTTTCCAGGTGACAAAATCCTATACAACTTCGTAAAATCTTCCGAGTCAAACGTTCTCTTAGAACTCGTCTGCACTCCCAAAATAGCAATTCTCTTAGAACTTTGCTTATTTCGGTTTGGAAAAAGCTTCTCTAAGAACGGCCTTTCCCAAGTGAAAGAATCTTATTCGGCGGTCTAAGTTTGTCACTTGATGAGAAATTAACTCACCTGTTTTGCTGTCGTGGTTGTGGTGGTGGTCGCGGGTTGCTCTGGTCCGTGTCGTGCGGCGAAGCCTCAACTCCGATCACCCCTCTACGATGAAATCGGATGCTTTCACTAATCACTTGCTACTCGCGGGCCTACTTTAATGCGGATTTACGAATCCGTATTTTTGCACTGTTTTTCACTTCACTGGAACCAGCCCGGACGGCTGCGCCAAAAACGTTAGGTGTTAACCGGTTATCTTAAAAAATAATTTTATTGACAACAGGTGAACCTGTTGCCTCGAAAGTCCGAATTACACTGATCGATTCTTATTAACTAAGGGCTGGAGCTAGCCTCCGCGTCTCCTATTCTTATTTCTTTTCTTTCTGCACGTGCTGCATCGGCTGGTCGCTCAGCTGGTCGCCGTTGGTCGCTTTCCGCTGACTCTGCTTTGCAAGTACGGTGCCCTCGGCTGGTGTTGCGTTGCTGACGCTGCTTGGCGCTGGTACGGTTGTTCGTTGCCATGCGGTCATGCGGTGTCGATGAACTGCTTGCCGTGCAGTTATTATTTGGTGCATACCGTAACTATAGATTAAAATTTCATTTTTCTAGGGGAAGGGAAAAGGGAGGCTCCCATACTACCCCCTACTTTTATTTATTTCGCAGTATTTGTGGTTTCTAAATCGAATGGCGTCACTCATAAAGTTCAATTTTGGCCCAGACTCCCTATACCCTCCTCCTCTTCGGTAAAAAAAAAATAGCAATGCTCAAAACGAAAAACGTTAATTCTTATCACACGTATGCAGCGCAAAATCTACTAAGTGTATCCGTGCCAAACTTGGTTGGAGTGTAGCTAATTTTTCTTTCGAATGCCCTCCTTCCCTTCCCCCTACAGAATACCTATGCCTTAGAAAGATGAAAAATAATAATATATCAACAATTATGGAATAGATGTTTACAACATTTGGTACACATACTATTTTAATATGTAGCCATATTGTGATAATATTTCATTCATTTGACGGAAGGGGTAAGGGAATACCATCCTACCCCCTGGCTCAACAACGCCAAGTGTGCGCCACGATCGGTCAACGACCCAAATGACCGACTTTACTTCATGGGAAAATAATTTTCATTCCGTTGAATACCAGTGCGGAAGCGAAGAACGAACTGAGCAGGCTGACCGTGAATTATGAATTGGTTCTATCAAGGTCAGGGTCGCTCGGTTGCGTGGCTGGAATTCGGCGGAAAAAGAACCGTTAGTATGATTTGCGCGTCACCGTTACAACATTGGTGGCATTGACCTTCCAGGAGAAACCAGTTCGGTACTGTAGCATACCGGTTGTGGCGTACTTGGCGCATACGTTTGACTGCTAAAATTCGGAGAAAAATTAACCGTTGGTTAAACTAGGTCACAGCCATATCCCCTTCGTTTACTGCTTCTTTTACTTACACTAATGTTATAGATTGCCCTTGAATGTGGAGTAATGGTATTACTAGCTTGGCAAAAGCGGAACGTTGGCAGTCTTTTCTACCATATGGACCATATGGAGTTCCACCATGCCAAGAGCTTGCCAAAACAGTGCTTACCATGCCGGTCGGGGAATTACACGCGGTGGCCCATTTTTTGCACACTTTTTGTCACATACGTGCATCGGCCATATCGCCCTTTTCCATACCTCGGATCGAAATGCCGTATATGGACGAAAGATAGGCCTCGTGGCGATACACATGCGTGCCGAACATTGCTTTTCGCTAGCTCGTACGAAAAGTGAGTTTTTGGGTATACGGCAGTTTACCATGCATATTTACCTTGCCTTTTGCTCACCATACTATGCAAAATTTTTAATTACAATGACAGGGTGTTCGAGATAAATTTGATAGTTATTGAGGGAATAGGAAAGGAATTTTTATGAAATTTATGTTAAATACTAGCTCGAAGCCCCGACGAAGCTCGGGGAGGAAAAATGTGACTAAAGTTTTTATTCTTGGTTCACTTTCTGAGCTAGATTCAGATTGCCTACAGACATATAAGTAGCTGTGATATCACGCGGAAATTTTCTTTCATCAATAGTCTAGGGGGCAAAGTGCATGGGTGTTGTTCCGGAGGATTGGAGTTCGAATCTAGGCTAGGAAAAACTTTTTTGTTGACGGTTGTAAACATTTTTTTTCATATTTTTTTTTTAGATATTTAATGTACTTTTTCAAATCTGAATTTTTTTTTATAAACATGGTATTTATTTACGCTTGTAAAAACAATTTTCCTTACGTACTATTTAACAATATTACATGTTGGACGAGAAAAGACGAAAAAACATGATTTTCCATATACAGAACACTATTACAGGGAACATGTAAGGACATCTACATCAATCGCAACATCATTGTTTCCAATGATGTGGATGATGTAGTTTGCAAAGACGGAAAGTATTGCACTACGTGTACCCGCTCTTATCCTGTTTAGAGCGGGCCAGTGCAGGTCGGAGAAACGAAAATGGTACCCTGGAGCAACTTGTTGCAGTCGCGTCTGCAGGATGTCCCAAGCTAAAGCAACGCGAGGGCATGCTGCAAACTTGTGCTCCAGGGTCTCAACAGCGAGACAAAACGGACATGATGATGTGTCGGCTCTGCCGGCACGGAAAAGATGCTCCCCGTGTCGTATCTTCCCGTTTGCCAGCAGGTATAGGGCGGAGCGTTGTGCTGACGTCAGCCTCCTAGAGCTTATGTTTCCCCACACTCTTCTCCACAGCGTGTGTGGGGAAGCTCCAACCACCCTTGGGTCCGGAAGGGCGTTTGTTGCTGCGCGTCGCAGACCACGTGTTGTTGGCGTTCGTCTGAGGGCCTCTGGAACGTATGCCAGATGCTGGATAACCTTGCGGAGGCAAGGTAAGGACGACGGGACGGAGTTGGTGTCGGGTGGGTTCCCAACATTGGCGATGTGCTCGGACCCGATCACCAAGCATCCCTGCTCCGCAAGGTACCGGTTTGTTATCAGCGCTTGTGTGGTGATGGTGGGGATGTGGAGGTTTAGACCACCGCGGTCTCGTGGCAACGCTAGCTGGTGGAGTGGTACGCGGATGCCACCAGAGCCGTTCCACAACAGTGATCCGATCATGTGAGAGACCTTTGCCACGTCCTGCTGCCGAGCGCCACAGACCGACGCGACAAACCACAGCCTGGGGAGCAAGAAGGTGTTAAGCAGCAGCACCTTTTGGGCCAGGTTCAGGTCTCTCACACGATGAAGCCAGACCAACTGCCGGAACTACTGGATCACCACGTCCCAGTTGTGCGCCATGGCCTCGCGGATGTTGTTGGAAAACAAGATCCCAAGGAGCCGTAGACGCTCCTCGGTGCGTAACCATGGGACGTGGATCCTCGTTGCTGGAGTGACGTGTCCGATGTCGATCGCGATGGTCTTCCCCACGTTCAGTTTGGCCCCTGAGCACAGGCCGAACGCCTCGAACGCCTCTCTGACCCGCTCGATTTTGAATGAGGAGGAAGTAATCACTGAGACATCGTCGGCATATGCATTGACCAGGTGAAGCGACCCAGCTGGTCCACCACCCTGCCTTCCCCTAACCCTTCCCGCCGAAGCCTGTAATCGACATCTCTGCCTGCACCAATGCAAGCCGTACCCATGAGCAGCGTTCAGCCAACACAACGCAAGACTAAGAATCCGCCAACCGCCACCTTCACCCGCGCCCACGCAGCGAAGACAGTAACGGTCGTATGAAGCGCCTAATCGCCACCACGGAAGACAACCACCGTCAGCAAAACACCGTAGGTCGCACCTGCCAAGCGGCCGCCCGTTAAAGAATGCACCGAGTCAGGTTACATCCTGCGCGCATCGCTTTGACCAAGATTCTAGCTGGACAGGAGAAGGCGGGTCACGACGCGTTTCGCCAACGACGCGTCGAAACAAAGCCAGAGCACGCGTCAGCAGAATGCAGCCGCAACAACACCGCCTGGTTATGGAATGCTCCGAGAGGCGCGAATGTATGCGCCGAATGCACGGAACCCCGACAGCGTCGATTCGGGTTACATCATGAGTACGTCGCCTAGGCTAGGAATCCAACTGGACAAGATAATTCCTGTCGCGACATGTTCCGATCGACGAATCAATGCAAACAAAATGATGGAAACGCTGCGGTAGCTGGTTTCCTTTCGAAACGTGGGAAGCGCTGCGGTAGCCGGTTGGGCACATCGGATATGTTGGGCGAAGCCGTGAGGGTTGGTCAACGGGAGAATGATGAAGGGTATCGGGCCAGCGGGGTTAGCAAAATAGGATATAAGGACCCAAAACATTAGAATAAAGGCTCCCAGTTGGCTCAGTTTGGCTCGGAGTTTGGACCTGGAAGTGCCAGGGAACAGTAGAATCCGAAATTTGTCGACTTTTATCTACAGGTCCTCACGTCGTCGGTCCGTTTCTTCGCCGTTCGAAAGTCTGCTTCGTTCTCAACGGTTAAAGTTTAAGGAAATCGGCAGAAGCCATTCTGCCTGGCCACTCGGGTCGTTTCATTTGGTGACAGCGGGGGGATACTTATCCCAGTATCATTTAGTAGTGACCCGGTGGGTCGCGAAGGTGATACAAGTGAAGTAAAGTGAAAAAAAAATAGTGACGTTCAACAGGAAGACAATAAGTGTGAACAAAGAAAAATTAGTGAAACATTTGTGAAACTTATAGTGTGGAAATAGTGAGTGCATTAAAAAAAAAAGAAAACAAAAAGACAGTAGCAGTACGGCGAGAATCCTTCCAGTACGCAGAACAGCAGTAAGCAGAATCTACAAACGCAGAACAACGAGTCGCTGCATTTCATACACAGGAAAGCGGACAACGGAGAATCGACCAGCGCGGACAACGGAGATCTACCCCTGAGATGAAAGCAACGCTACTGGGTTTATGGTGAGAATAGTGCCTTCCTGGGGTCAACAAAATTGTGAGCCAGCAGCATTAGTTTTTTTTTGCTGTTCTTTTTTTTATTGTCTTTTGATGAGAGAAAGACGACTTCGCAGTGAACAAGCTGAAAGAAGTAGGAAATGCAGGTAGTCGCAATAATTGGAGTTAGCTCCCTACCTATTAAAAGTGAAAGAGCCAATATATAGTGTACCAATTGCACCCAGTCTTAGAGAACTCGGGGAACATAGTGAAAACGGTTTCACCGAAAACAATCCGAGTGAGAAGATTAATTTACGGGCGTGAACATGAGTGTAGCAAGAGATTACTCGATCACGAGTGTGATCGCACGTATTCCTGAGTTTCGAGGCTCAGCTGATGAACTCGAGCAGTTCGTTAACCAGATAGACCGGATACATGAGCGTAATCTTGTAGAAGAAGATATACTACTTGATATAGTTTACTCTAAATTGAGAGGTGATGCAGTGAGACACTACTCTCGGATTAAAGCTGGTACATGGGCAGACCTAAAAGAGCTGCTTTGTCAGGAATTAGGAGTACAATATAGTGTTGAGGCTATATTCCACCTAACCGAAACATTATGCCAAAAGCCACAGGAAACATTCCGGAAGTATAAAGATAGGGCCCGACAAATTGCGGAGTTGGTGACATCGTATGCACCGGACAACGAAGCTTTGATGGAATATGCAAGTCGGCATATAAAACATCATTTTGTTACGGGGTTGAATGACGAAAATTTAAAAGTGCTAGCACTTATGCAAAACAATATGAAACTTGAAGCCCTCATGGATTTTTTAGAAAAGATGCATGAAAATGTTGATCGGGTTACAGAAGCGACAAGACGATTGAAAGCAGCGCAGGCACCTTACCCACCATGGGACGGATATCGTGACTATGACTACAATCGTGATACAGGGTTTTCCAATGTGTACGATGATAGGAATACGCCAGGTTGGCAGGATGGCAGATATTATGAAGAGCACAGACAGTATCAACAGCCTTTTGAAAATGAATGGCAACAAGCCGATCACAGCGAGGGAGATTACAATAGAAAAGATCATAGAGACGAAGGGAGTCAGGCTGGGCACGTTGATAACATGGGGCCTGACATCAGATACGCATACGCAGATACGAGGGATATTCCACCACAAGGAAACCACCGAAGAAAAGTAAGATTTTTTAATAATCCGGGGAACGAAGGTAATGATGGATTCGATTCAAAAAACGAATAGCTGGGGAACCCGAAAGCCCGCGGAGATTCTCCAAATTTCAAAAAAATTTGGTAAAGGAATGGAAGTTTAACTTATTAGGACAAGTATTCAAAAAACAGGGCAGTAACAATAATTTACAACAGAAGAGTTATACAGAGACAGGAACAAGAAAAACAGAATCAGCTATACAAGTGCATCATCCGTTGAGCTCGTCTTCAAACAGACAAATGAATGTCACTTTGTCTACCGTAGC
This sequence comes from Anopheles ziemanni, assembly GCF_943734765.1. Lineage (NCBI taxonomy): Eukaryota > Metazoa > Arthropoda > Insecta > Diptera > Culicidae > Anopheles > Anopheles ziemanni. Next base: position 61,693 of record NW_026689818.1, on the reverse strand, counting down.
AAACCCATCATACAGTACCGAATATGTTATAGATACTGGTACAGAGATGAATCTGCTAGACTACAAAATGGCACAAAGGATAGGCGTAGCTCGATTGGATTTATCAGACCAAACGCGGTTAGAGGTAAAACCAGGTCTCAATATATCGTTGATAGGAGTGTGCACTGTTGATCTACTTTTGGGAAATGCTGTGTACCCCACCAAATTTCACGTAGTAATAGGGCTAGAAAGCTCGTCAGCTCGTTTAGGTATGGAATTCATCAGTCAATATGTGGATGTGATAAACCTTGGACAAAAACACGTAGGATTTATTAACGGCATTCTTAAGCATACCATTTCAAACAAGGAAGAAGAGCAGAAGAAGTTAGAAGAAGATCAAATAAAACAACGAGATGAAGAAAATGAGCAAACGATGGATGACACGAAGTTCGCATGCGATCATGAGAATCCTGAGAATGTCAAAACAAATACAGCAATAGATACGGAACCTTTGAACAAAATTACTAAGATTTGCCACAGCGTATTTCAAGCCAACAGAAAAATAAGCAAGGAGATAAAATCCGCACAGAACCGTATAGGTATTCGAAGGCTGCGAAGCCTCAGAACAAGAAACAAATTAAGAGAGTATCGTTACAGGAAATGGGGAGGTCAGACGAAAACCCGTGGATTTCTCCAACGTCAGCAATAAGTAAAAACGAGGACGTCGGGTGGATACACTTTTATCCACCCTAAATAATTATTGGGTTTGAGTAGTAAATTTGTAAATCGACACTGCAATGAATCGGCTAACCACAAGGAAAAATTAACGAAAAAAAAGAAAAAAAATACACGCATGAAGTAAAGAAAACTGACACTAAATACCGCTCAATATAGCGAAGGAGCCAAAGTTGCTCAAATAACGATAGCTAGGGACAGTTAAGACGCGACCGGAAACGCAAAGGAGCCAAACATGCTCAAGTAGGGACAGTTAGGGTCAGTTTAAAAGGCATTAGTCCTAGGGAACCGAACGGGTTATGGCCGAGGAGTATCCGTACTCCCGGATTCCTCTAACCAACGATTGTTTTAGGGCTGGGTTCAACTCCCAGTGCCCATTCGGATTCCGTAGGTTGCTAAGCAGAGAGAAAAGAAAAGAAGTAGTAGGCCGCTCAACATAGCGAAGGAGCCAGAGATGCTCAATATTATTGTAAAGGGGGAAAACCACGGACACCCACCTAAAAGACAGTAGGCCGCTCAACATAGCGAAGGAGCCAGAGATGCTCAATATTATTGTAAAGGGGGAAAACCACGGACACCCACCTAAAAGTCAGTATGCCGCTCAAGATTAGCGAAGGGACCAATGATGTCCAATATATTTGTAAAGGGGGAAAACCACAGACACCCACCTATAGGAAACTCATGCCGCTGGAATAGCGAAGATAGATATCAATGGGAAAACCGAAGACACCCATCAGTAGTAAGAATGTTGAAACAAACTACAAGCAGTAGAGACAGTTAGAAAAAAAAGGCTCAAACCTTAGTGGGAACGAACGGGTTATGGCCGAGGAGTATCCGTACTCCCGGATTCCTCTAACCAACGATTGTTTTAGGGCTGGGTTCAACTCCCAGTGCCCATTCGTTGCCCAGGGACAAGTAGCAAGAAGTGTAAGAAAAACAAAACCATATACCGCTCACGGATAGCGAGGAAGCCCAAGATGCTCGAAATTATTGAAAAATTGACCCACGGTCACCCACTCGAAAGGGAGTTATGATTAAGCATTGATGAAAAGATATTTTAACCTCGAGTAAGGATTAATCGTTGAAAAAAAAAACCATGAAATTGAGAACTAATAATAATAAGAATCGTAACTAAGTCGTCAACAAATTGCAACAGCAACAAGAAAAATATTAGTTTTAAACACCGGGCGCGCTACAACGGGAACATCCTCAACTCTCAAGGGCAGGACATCCCCGAAAGCCCCAACGCGCAACGACCGCACGCCACCACCTGTCGTATACGACCGCAAAGGGCAGGACTTCCCCGAAAGCCCCAACGTGCACCGATTTATCGTGCGCAACCACTAAGCGCACACCGACCTCAACAATCCGGATGTGCGAGGTCGGGCAGCTACATGAGACTCCTTGAAGGACGCTTGAAGGATGATCACCAAGCAGAAGATAACACCGTATCGGCAGCCGATGGGTCCACGGAGAACAACCTGATCCCGCCAGTTTCCAATAAGCTCCAGATCTTTCTACCTTCTTTTTTCTCAGATCTGTGAGCACGAATAAGTGTGGGGGAGGGCCCCACCGAACAACAAGTTGGCGAACCAGCCGTTTCGCTAACCACCGCCGCTCAGCTAGCTCAGATCTTCCTCTTCTAGGTAGATCTTTGAGCTCGAATAAGTGTGGGGGGGATGAAGCGACCCAGCTGGTCCACCACCCTGCCTTCCCCTAACCCTTCCCGCCGAAGCCTGTAATCGACATCTCTGCCTGCACCAATGCAAGCCGTACCCATGAGCAGCGTTCAGCCAACACAACGCAAGACTAAGAATCCGCCAACCGCCACCTTCACCCGCGCCCACGCAGCGAAGACAGTAACGGTCGTATGAAGCGCCTAATCGCCACCACGGAAGACAACCACCGTCAGCAAAACACCGTAGGTCGCACCTGCCAAGCGGCCGCCCGTTAAAGAATGCACCGAGTCAGGTTACATCCTGCGCGCATCGCTTTGACCAAGATTCTAGCTGGACAGGAGAAGGCGGGTCACGACGCGTTTCGCCAACGACGCGTCGAAACAAAGCCAGAGCACGCGTCAGCAGAATGCAGCCGCAACAACACCGCCTGGTTATGGAATGCTCCGAGAGGCGCGAATGTATGCGCCGAATGCACGGAACCCCGACAGCGTCGATTCGGGTTACATCATGAGTACGTCGCCTAGGCTAGGAATCCAACTGGACAAGATAATTCCTGTCGCGACATGTTCCGATCGACGAATCAATGCAAACAAAATGATGGAAACGCTGCGGTAGCTGGTTTCCTTTCGAAACGTGGGAAGCGCTGCGGTAGCCGGTTGGGCACATCGGATATGTTGGGCGAAGCCGTGAGGGTTGGTCAACGGGAGAATGATGAAGGGTATCGGGCCAGCGGGGTTAGCAAAATAGGATATAAGGACCCAAAACATTAGAATAAAGGCTCCCAGTTGGCTCAGTTTGGCTCGGAGTTTGGACCTGGAAGTGCCAGGGAACAGTAGAATCCGAAATTTGTCGACTTTTATCTACAGGTCCTCACGTCGTCGGTCCGTTTCTTCGCCGTTCGAAAGTCTGCTTCGTTCTCAACGGTTAAAGTTTAAGGAAATAGGCAGAAGCCATTCTGCCTGGCCACTCGGGTCGTTTCACAGGTCATCCTGGTCGCAGCAAATGCTTTCAAGCTCAGTGATCAGGGGATGAAGGTAGAGGACAAACAGGTGCATGGAAAGAGGGTCGCCCTGTCTGACGGAACGTTGGATGGGGAAGGAAGAGGACAGCTGTCCATTTACCAGCAGGCGGGAAAAAGACTGCTCTCCAATAGACCTGAGAAGGCTAACCAGCCGTGGATTGAATCCCAGGGAGGTCATGGTCGTCCACAGGAGGTCTCGGTCGACACGATCAAATGCCTGCGAGAGGTCAAAGGAAACGAGCTTGCCACTTTTCTTCCTCCTCCTTCAGATCCAGAATTCTCTCCTTAACCGAGAGAACAGCTTGAAATATATTTTGCGGCTTGTTGCTGCATTTTTGGGCTGGGGAAATTATCTGCCACTTGTCGATGATGCCACCGACCCGTAACTTCAAAATTCTCGCCAGCAGCTTATAATCTGTGTTAAGGAGAGAAATCGGACGAAAAGAGGGCATTGCACTCCCAGTTCTCCCCTTTCTCCCTAGCACTATGATGCCGTCGACGAAGCTTCGAGGAAATTCCCCGTGAAGGGCCTCGTTGAGGACGTACCCTAGCTCCCGTCCCACTATGTGGGATTCCGTCCGGGCCTGGTGACTTCCGAGGTGCCGATTTTTTGACTGCATCGAAGATTTCACTGAGCGTGATTTCCTCCATGCAGTCATTGTTGGCGTCACAGCCTTCCGGGATCGTCCGTTGTGGAGAAAAGGAGGGATTTAAGTCGTCCATTTGTCTGTTACTTGTACTGTCGGCCGAGTATAAGTCTTTGTACTGTGTGTACAAATACTCGGCGATCTCTTCCTTCACGGTGAGTGGAACGGAACCACCGTTGTCAGTCTGTAATTTGTCAATGACGGTTCGTTTCTTCTTCCGTTCTCCCAATTGGAAGGTGGAAACTCGTTCACCATCGACGAGGGTCTCATTTATTTTGGTGAAGTGTTGGGAAAAACGCCTCTGCAAGGAGAGCATTCTTCCCTTCACCAGCTTAATGGTTGCCAGCTCGTCGGGGTCGCTTGTACTTCTCGTTGGTCTTCCAACGAAAGAACAAAACAATCCTGGGTTTGACTCACTCCATCCACCAGGTCATCCAGGAATCGTAGCTCCTTCGCTGTCGGACCCAAGAGTCCCATCTGCCTTCAAACTCGGCCATAACCTCATCAGATAAAATGTGTGGCCGTATTTGCCAGTATCCGTTTCCTAGCGGCACTGGGAGGGACGGGAGAATAATCCTCACCGTCAATGCCTTTTGGTCTGAGAAGGAGAGTACGTGCATCGCTGTTGTCTTGAGTTGTGTCTGTACAGACGCAGACACGTAGCAGCGATCGATGCGCGAGCCCGAACCACATGTGATGTATGAGAACTCAACATTGTTGCCTTTGAGAGCTTCCCAACTATCACACAAACCTATGATATCTACGGCATTTTGCAGCGCGGGGCTGAAGTTTCCAACGCCCGTCGCATCTTTCGATTTCAACACACAGTTGAAATCTCCTGCTAGAATGACGGGTTCCCGTGCATTCCGCAGATAGAAAGGCAACGTTCGAGTGTAAAAATCCTCCCGCTCTGCCCTGCGCTGGCTTCCGGATGGAGCGTAAACATTGCATAGGGTGGCGGTATTCTCAAGCCGAACGCAGATCAAACGTGAGTCTAAACTGCGTTCGACGTGAGAAAATTTTAGGCGGTCGCGTAAAGCGATCGCTGTCCCTCTCCTGGCTTCATCAACGTTTGTCAGTACGTTGAAACCAGGGATTGTCATGTCAGGATTATATACTTCTCAGTATATTTTTTGGTAAATTGGTCAGTGCGTCAAGTTTGGTTTGATTTGATATTGCATTCAGGTTAACTGAAGCAATATTAAAAATAATATTACTTAAGCCATCCATCATGAGGCAGTTTCAGACCGAATCAAACTACGTCGTGGGAAAGGGAAGGAGAGGAGCAGACAAAGAAGATGAACAAACACTTACTTTGCCTTTTTAGGACGGCCAGGAGGACGCTTCACCACTACCACCGGGTCAAGTCCAGCACGCTTTGCAGCTTCGCTGTCCAGGTCGTCCCCTGGGCGCTTAACGCCTGTGAGCGTGTTGGTCCCATCGTCAGGCAGGGAGACGGAAGGGGAGACGAGCGGGATATCGAATTCGATATCGTACACTGCCAGACCGCAGGGGACCATCGGATGATCCTCGTCTTCCCGCGATGTGCCGGCCTTTTCCAGTGTGTTGGTTGGGGCTGGCTCAGATGAAGTGTGTTGCTGCGGCGCGACAGGTACAGCTGACTCCGTGGCTTTCAAAGCGGGAGCGGATGGAGACGATTTCGGCAGGGCGTTGAACGCTGGCTGTGCATCCCGCTCTGCCCGCCCTCTTGGCGTAATGGTTACGGCTGCCTTTTGGGCTTTCGGCACTTTTTTGTTCTTCGGCATCGGGCCGCCACTGAGTGCGGAAGCGTAGGTCGCTGCTCCCCCCTTTTCTTGCCGGTTTGTGGCGCATGACACGCCGTGGTGTGCCTTCAGGCAGCAATACTGGCAAGTTTTTACCTGCCCTTGGTATGTCACGCGTGTGAGCTCGCCTCCGATGTGCAGGTACGATGCAATCGGATGCTTGCGCACCATGCGCACCACACGCACACCAGATAGAATGCCGGCCAACGGAGAGTTCTCACCATGGGTAAGCTCTCTAACGGCCAATACCTGCCCATACTTTTCTAGTTCTTTCGTAAGTGTTTCGTCTGTGACGAAGTATGGCAGGTCTAGGATTTTTATGTCCGTGGCACCATCCGCGAGTTGAATTTCGATCGGGTAGCAGACACCATCTATGGTTTTGCCGTGCTTGCCACGGTGCTGCTCCACGATTTCCTCGGCCTCCTCCTTCGAGCTCATCTGTACGAACACGGTGTTCGCCGGCGAGACCAGATGAGCTCGCTTCACGACGCCCTTATTCGAAAGGAGTATCCCGAGTAGATCATGCACCTCTGCTTCTCTCGGCCTGATCGGAAGTGCATCAAAGTTTACTTTAAATGCATTCTCCCATTTGGGGGCTTGCTCCATCTTCACTTAAAAAAAAGGCAGTTAAAAACTGTTAAACCGAGGCGCACACGTGAAGATAAACAGCAAAGGATTGCGAGCGTAGAAGAAATGCGTCCGATAACGATGAGTCTCGGAGAGGAACTATGTACAAGGGCCTTTACCTTCAGATTCCTGATGTACCTTTTCGCTAGTTGCTCCAGTCACCCAATAATTTGGGGAGCCTATGCCGCAAAAGGGGGAATCCTCGTGAAAAGGCGTTTCGGATAGGGCGGACTTTTCGGATTGAGACACAATAGAATCTTATTTGAGAGGCCAAGGAAGTTTAATAAAACATCGAGACGTTCTCCGTTTAAGGTTTCAATTGAATCTAAATTTTATTAATGACTAGCTCGAAGCCCCGGCGAAGCTCGGGGAGGAAAAATGTGACTGAAGTTTTTATTCTTGGTTCATTTTCTATGCTACATTCAGATTGCCTACATACATATTAGTAGCTGTGATATCACTCGGGGTCCACACTACAGCGCGACGTCGCCTGACAGGCGCTGAACTGCATGCAAAAAAATCTAGCGTGATTCGCGATATGGAGTTCAGCTCCTGTCAGGCGACGTCGCGCTGTAGTGTGGACCCCGAGTCACTCGAAAATTTTCTTTCATCAATAGTCTAGGGGGCTAAGTGCATGGGTGTTGTTCCGGAGGATCGGAGTTCGAATCTAGGCTGAGAAAAACTTTTTTGTTGACGGTTGGGAAATATTTTTTCATAATTTTTTTTAGATATTTAATGTAATTTTTCAAATCCGATAATAGTGCATGGGTGTTGTTTCGGAGGATCGGAGTTCAAATCTAGGCTAGGAAAAACTTTTTTGTTGACGGCTGTAAATTTTTTTTTTCATGTTTGTTTTTAGATGTTTAATGTACTTTTTCAAAGCCGATCTTATTTTGATACATAGATTTCAAATTATCATAACCATTATTAAATTAAAAGCTTGATAGTTCAATTTATTCACATAGCCATATATACCTATATTTTCCCTATGCTATCGATTCGTACAACTGGTGTACTGGTAGTGGTGCTCGAGCCTTGTATCAGAGGTTTGGTGTTCGAATCCCGATTGGGAAAATCTTTTATAGTACGTAATAAAATTTTTCTTCAAAATCTACGTTTGCCATTCAAGTAGCGATATTTCCTCACTACTTCTAACTTGTGCTATGGTTCCTCGGCAAGACTACGGCTTCGCTCTTGGTAAACCCGTGTTCGAGTCCCGTTTCCACTTAGAGTCAGATTGTAAAAAGCATGCTTCACGTGCACTGTAAATATGTAGGGTTTATTGCCACATCTCATCACGGGAAGTTTAGCTTACCATGTTTGCCGCATTTTTTATTCGAAGTACCCCCCCTCCGCCTGCACCCGCTTCCGGAACCGCGCGAGTTACAGGATGCCACCTGTACCACACATACAGAGCATAAGTTAACTCGCGCAAGCCCGGACAACCATGTCTCTGGGGATGGCCGCAAACACGGCGTTTATTCTGGCCACCAGCTCCGCTTTGGTATTGCAGGACGCCCTGTTGGTGTATAAAAAATATAGTTAACAGCACAACTTATTAAAATTCAACGAAGAGAAGTATGAAAAAATTAAAGAAATGTTGGTGCTAAAAATTCTTTTATTTTATCTAAAACCAGCTTTTAAAGTAGCTTTGCTATTTAGAAAGATACTCTATTCAAAAGAGTGAAGTTTGAAAATATTAAATCATCATTTAACGTATCTGGTCCACGAATTCGGTATCTTTTGATGTAATCATCTGTTCCTCTTTAGGAGATGTTTGCCGACCACTGCTTTATTGTTTTGGACAACACAGTTTCAATGCCTGATGAACTTATCAAAAGAAAGTTGATAGCCTTCTTGAAGTTTTATTAAAAATCATTGTAATCAGTCCAGTGTTGCTATGCATACATTGTTCGAAGATATTGAAAATAGAAGTAAGTTTCATTGGAACCTTCCCAAAAGGCTGTTATTAAATCTGTACAAAGCAGATAGAAAGTTTTCGTCATTACATTGTCCATGTTTGAAATACTGCCTAAATGTATTCGCGTAGGATAAAAGTGTTTCTCCGAACGGTCCATTCATTCAGAGATTAGACTGTGAAGATGAAAAGACCTACGGTTCTTAGGTTTTCAAAGTATGGTTAAATAGATAGTAACATATGCTATTTTTTTCATGATTTTGTAGATCCAGTTGGTAACAAAATGTTAAGTTTGAACCATTTATAAACGTATTGACCTGTGTAAAAATTATCCACTATAAACTGACGCTTTAACTTATCCACTATAAACTGACCTGCAGTAAGAGTGTTGAATGTAGATTTTTTGCTTATGTTACATGTGTATTTCATACTCAATTGATCAGTCTGCATTTTGAAAGATATCATTTCAATATGGTTGTAGATCTAGGCAGTTGAATGCAGGTTTTAATAACCGTGGCTGGCGTCGTGTTATTACTGCTTCTTTAACTCATAAAATCTTCGCTTCCAAAAATTAATTTCAATAAGTTGTATTGATAATAATGGTAAAATAAAAATATCGGAGTAGCGTTTAGCATGTTTTATTTCAACGAATAGGTTTTGCATGTGTGCCTTTTTCAAGTAGAAACTTCATCCGTTAGCATTGAATTTCCTATTATTTTTATCAGCGTATCCTTCGATGGATGAAAGCCATTCGAGCATACTTTTGAAAGGAATTCCTACGTCCATTTGTTTGACTTTAGAAATTAGAGTTCAATCAATTGCTGTACCGGTCAATGTGTAGCTCAGGTCCGCACTAATGATTTACATATACATGCTCTTTCATACCGCAAGCTCATTCACCCTCGATAGAACTTTACGCTACGGTACATCGAGAGAAAAGAATGTTTATATATAGATATCAATAGCGAAGTCGATATTTTTGTGGAACTAGGCACAACAATGTACATTTTTAACATTGGAATGGATGAAAAAGGTTTAATAAAAAAGTAAAAACACAAATAATTACCGGTTATGTCGCCGATGGGCAAACGAGTGTTTAAAGAACATTCGGCAATTTAGCACCTAAGTTACTATGGATAGGACTAGTCAACGTGCGTCTTTTTCATATTTATTAGCTAATCGAAAGCACGTGAGTTTTTTTTAAAACTCTGACGGCCGGCTACATCTATAGATGTAATGGCTCCGTTTGAGTTTGCATCCGATCACATCATTTTGGTGTGCTGTCAACGCTGTCACCAGACACGCACCACAGACTACTGGATGTAAACAAATATCAAATGGAAAGTAAACAAATTCCACAGGGCGCGTTGCTGTTCGTTCGTAAATTCTAATCAAGATTGAAAAAGAATGATCAAACAGGGCGGCCAGATATGGAGGAACTAGTGCAAACGCGTCGGCCGCAAAGCGTTGCGACACCGTGAATTGTGCGGCCGTCAAAGTGTTAAACAGAGTTGGTTGGATTATGGGGCTAAACCAAATAGGGTATTCCCAGTCTTCAGCGAACCGCACCATATCCGGTTGTATGAACGAAGGCAAAAAATTGGCGTATTCCATCTAATTTTTCTAAAAAAAAAGAGGAAACGGAAAATTGAGACATATCTACTTTATATATTTTAGCATTTTCTTATAATTTGAATGCAGTTTCCAGTTGAGCCAAATGCCTTGCTTCGATACGAATCAATCGACATAATTTTCTAAAAGATTTCACAGGTATGTGTTTTCCATGTCGTGTTGTTAGTTTTTCATTTGTAGTTAATGAAAATGTACCAATGCCAAGAAAACAACTAGTGAAAATTTTAAACAGTAAAGAAAAACAAAGAAGTTGTTTTTTTTATTAAAAATTGGTTTGAAAACGTTCAGAATAACATTTTAAATTGTTTGTAATCAAAGCGCAAAGTGGGCTTTGTATCAAAATTGCATCCAATGGTTTAACATTTAACCATGGTCAATTGAAACAGTACGCGAAACAAAATTCGAGTGGCTAAAATAGACCATCGCTTAATTTAAGCCATAGTTAAAAATTAAACAAATTCGTATGCGATTCCACCTAGTATTACTTAATCGAAGTGGACTAACGGAACAAACGAGTGATAGTCCAGGGCAGGGGTCTTCAAACTTTTTAGAACACGGACCGCATTGGGTAGCATAGCCGTAGCGGAGGGCTACTCGTAGTTCATCATCTACTACATATTTTAGCTTTTTTTTATGTATGGAGTTCTGTGTACACTAAAAACTGGACCAATACAGAACCGTCGCTTCTGAAACTTTTCACACATCAAGTTTAAGTACTGTAGATGTTGTTGAAGGTTTGTTTGCTCACTATTTTTTGATAAAATCATCTAAATTTTTCAATTGAAACTCAGTTTTACTAACACAACCAAACAAGCATGTAAACAAATGTCAAGGTTTATCCAACATAGTTACCCTAAGGTTTATACATGACGGGAAAATTGTTGAAATATCAAACATTTTAAATATGTCGTTATTGTAACTATTAAATTCAAACATATTAAATTCAAACATATTAAATTCAAACATATATATAACATATACAAACTCAAGTATAAGTTAAAAACATAATTCTTTTCTCAATCCCTTCTTCACCGAGCAACGCCGGGGCGTCAAGCTAGTATGCAATACGAGGGCTGACAATAAAGTAAGGTCTCCAATTTTTTTTTTCATAGAAAATTACATTTATTTACAAAAAGCGATACACCGTTGTAAAGGCCAAGGTCTTGGCTACTTTTCTACATAATCGCCATTTTTTCCAACACCTTGCGCATCCGCACGATGAACTTGTCTATGCCGGCAGAATACCACTCTCCGTCTGCCTCGCGCAGCCAGGTGTTGACCTCTTTCTGAACCTCCGCGTCACTTTCAAACTTCTTCCCTCCGAGATGTTTTTTCAGGGCGGGGAACATGTGGTAGTGACACTCCTCCAAGCTTCTCTTCCAAGTCCCTAATTGTCGCACGGCGGTTTTTGAGCATTTCTGCCTCCACTGCTTGAACAATCCCATCCGAGATCGACGGTCGGCCACTTCTCTCCTCGTCGTGAACATTAGTGCGCCCGGAATTGAACTCGCGGCTCCACTTACGCACGTTTTTTATGTCCATACACTTTTCCCCGTAAACTTCAACTAGTTGACGATGGATTTCAATAGGTGTCACCTTTTTCGCACTCAAAAAACGTATTACAGAACGCAATTCGCACTAGGACGCTGACGCGAGGGGTACCTCCATCGTTGACGGCTGCTCAGCCAAGACTGAGCGGTCGGGGAAGCCTCACCCAGCAGCAAAGTGGTAGTGGGGGAACCAAGGAACACGGCAGTGTTGCCAGATTTCGCCCAGCGCGTGATCCGGCGAAGTTGCAGCGTTGGAGACCTTACTTTATTGTCAGCCCTCGTAAATTGGTGTTGGTTTTGATGATTGTGTGTGGGGGTGGAGGTGGGATGGGGGGGGGGGGGGGGTGGGGGGGTGGTAGTTGTAGTGAGGTTAAAGAAACTGTAACTCTTCAAGTTAAGAGATGAATCCACTATTTTATTAATCCTGACATTTGTATATTCATGTACGTACCTAAACCTACTCAACAATCTACTAATGCGAATGATGCAATTGTTTCTTCGACGATAATTCGGGTTTCAGGTTTGACGTTCCTATTATCAGTACGGACTCCATATGTTTGTCCGTCAAATTAGAAATGAAAATGTTTCTTCACACAAATATGTCGTTCCGAACAGTGAAATATACTTGCATGCAAAATCCTTCATGTTTGGAAAATCCTAAATCTAATATAAATAATCGTTAATCGCAGGTAGGATGCAAGATAGCGCATCGCGCCCGCACAACCGAGATGGGGAGTGTAACGCTTTTCGCGTCATTGTGAGAGCAAACGTGCACCAAACGAGCGAAGCGAAAGCAAGCGAACGGCGCATACGGCATCGCGCCCGCGCAACCGAGATGGGGAGTGCGTCATGCGAACGGTGCACAAGAGAATAAAAACTCAGAGGCGCGCAACCCGTGCTTCACACATCGGGTACAAGCAAACAACGCGGCTATGGTGCAAAAACGGTGCACGAGCACTGCCTGCGCTCTCGCACTGTTTTTTTTTCGCCGCCTGAACGGGCGTACGCGAGCGAGACACTGCACGAGCCGAACGGGAGTGCAAACAGAAACGTTGGAAACTCCATTCAGGTACACACACAGTGGAACGGTATTAGGATAAAAGTCCGAACTAAAACTTGGTATTCGTTGGAAAATAAATTTGTTGTTTTAAACTAGACTACAAAACAAACGAATCGGTGTAAAATGTTACACATAATTGCATCACGTACGATTAACGAACTGTATTCAAAGCAAGCTAAATACGCATTTAATTTCATTTCGGCGGTTTTCTACCAGTTACCCCATAGTGGTGCAATCGCTTTCGCATGCACGGCAGACACACACTGGCGCACCTGGCTTTCTGCTCAATGCTAAATGCTCTAACTTTTCGTTGCGGTTTCGCATAAACTAAAAGTTATAGAAAGATGGTTTCTTCAACAAAGTTGTTTGTATTGAAGTGCCCTTTCATTTAAAATGTTGTTTGCGAAAATCTGTCAATCGGTTCAAAAGTTTCAAGATTACGAGATACAATCTCAATCAACTGTTTGTTATTTTTAACCCTTTGGACGATTTTTGCAAACGACATTTCAAATGATACATCTCTTCAAGGCATCTCGGATTGTGCAAAAAAACATCTTTCTATGGGTTTTAGTTTAGAGAAACCGTAGCGAAAAGATGTAGCTAGCCGAACAAAAAATAATGTTATCAGAACTGTGTCTGATGGGATGTGTGAATGTTTCGAGTATGTTGTGCATTTTCAATGAAAAACAAAGGATATGGCGCTTGCGGGTAAAGTTGGTGTTACATGTATACACTTGCTGGTGGAAACACCAGCTCACCCTGAGATCAAGCAAGCAGTTTTTTTTGTAAAACCATAATGTTTCAAAAAATGAAATAAGGTTCACGATAATTTTGAAAATTTTGGGAGTTGAACAAAATAAATTTACGCGGCACGGGAATAATCACTGTGATGGGCGCTCTTCAGAAATTCATGGTAAGCTAAATGCATTCTACATTCATTCATGCCTGCATACTCTTCAACTTAGCGTTAGAGAGGGCCATCCGAGACACGGAGGTGGAAACTTCGGGGGCCATCTTCTATAAGTCAATCCAGATCATGACATGCGCTGGCATAATATTGGAGCATACCAAAGGATGGAACAAGCGGCGCGCGGTCATATTACAGTCGGAGAAAACTCTTCCACTCACGAGACCTGTCAAGACAGTCGAAGCTGGGACTAAACCTGACATACATAGTACCAGTGCTCACATACGTCTCCGAGACTCGCCATGGACTATGTCCAAATCTGACGAAACCCCCTTAGCCATTTTCGAGAGGAAGATGCTCAGGAGGATTTTTGGCCCCGTATGAGAGGAGGGACAATGGAGGAGTGGATATAATGACGAGCGACAGGCTCCGGTGGGCTGGCCATGTCATGCGAATGGCACCGAACGACCCATCCCGTAAAGTCCTTTTAGGCTGTTCCCAAGGACAGAGGACGCGTGGTAGGCCTAAATTGAGGGGGAAGAATGGCGTAGACGAAACCGCCAGTAAAGCCGGGATACGGAATTGAACCAGTGTGGCCAGCGACCGTGAGCGGTTTCGGATGGAGTGCCCACAGAACAGCCTAAACAAATAAACTGAAAACACAAAACATATTAAACAAAATCACATTCCAAACAAAACAAAAGGAAGATTATACTGCACATCAGTTACTAGAGAACGAGTTTCTATACCACTTCGGACACACAAAACGGCCAAAACATAACCTCGAACTGTCGTCTACTGCGCGATAACTTATAGGGAAAAGACGTTTGAAACAATTCGACGTGTCTTTTCGTATTTCATGTCAAAACCGTTTATGCATCTTTAGGGCTACGGAATATAATGTGCCTTTCCCCATGAAAGCAGTGAAAAACTCTTTCTGTTCCTGTTCCTGTATTCCCCTGGGTGATTTTTTTGTTTCGTTATTCTGAAGGCAACGTTCCTACCAAATATCACAAAAATGGGAAGGCATTTTAAAAATTATTCTGTTTTATCGCCGCAGCATGTTGCAAAGTTTTTTACAAATAGTAATATGTAAACAAAACGATTTTGATGTCTAAGCACAATAGTTAAAAACAAAACTTGAAACCAACGATGTACCGTTCTCCGATAACATTAAAATACCAAGAATCTTACCAACTTTCAATCAGCTAATACGGCCGATTAATTGTTCTGCATCAAAAGCATTAATAGAATGGTTGGCAAAGATAGGAGTCTTAACCGTTCCTTTTTTTGGACCGGAAGGTCGCTTGAAGTGGCTAAATAGTTCAGAAAAACGGACAAAATAAGAAGATGTAGTAAAGGGCAAGCGTCGATCAAGGTCATCTGCCCGAAGCAGCGCAAATGCTCTATTCGATCTCCGAATCCGAAGGTCATACTTAAAACCACAGTATATTCCACAGAATTAAGCTAAAAACAATTGATCGTGTTTTCGATGAAAGAACTGAAACGCATATCAACAACCATAGTTTTCTCGACTATGGATAAAGTTCTGTCCAACTCCGGTAAGGTTGGTTGACAAACCATTAACAACGTTATGTTTCAGCGAAAATGTTTGCAATAAGCTTTGCTGCATTCAATCCAGTAAGAAAGTTGATCTATTACTCTTAAAACTTTGCAGACAGGAGGTGTTTGAGAAAAACATGCTGCGTCTCCACGATAAGTCGCAGCACATGAGTCATGACGAACATGTTCGTATTGCGTTGACACCGTTAAGTCAAGCTTAATGACTGTTAATGCATACATTAGTATCCCAAGTCATGTATGGAGTGAGCGAAGTCCTGTATTAATTAAAGAAATGATTGACATGAAACATAGCAAACACGTTTACAACAAGTTTGTTCGGGTAGGGTTTTTTACTAACGACCACAGTTTTCGACACCACTATCAACGAAGACAGTTTTCGACTCCACATGCACCCATGTAACAAATGATCTTGGGATTTTACAAATTGCCTTTAAAAAAAACATGTAAAACGTGGCACTTACGAGTGAAGCTCGGAAATTATGATAAACCCTTCCGTTGAACGGAATCGCGCTTAACACTAACCATTGTACATTGATCACCACCAACCAGCGAATAAGAGCAACACGCATATTCGCATAACCAATAACCAATAACTTTTCGAAATGATTAATTATTTTGGGAGATCAAGAAGATGAAATGTATCAAAACTTGATAACAGCCATGGACAGTGCTGTGGAAACGCCAGGTGTAGCAGAAGTCGACACGAAAAACATTAGACAAAATTGATTATAAGTTCACTGTTTGTGATGCAAGGTCGCTAGAACTGGCCAAATAGTTGAGAATATTTAAGAAATGGTATAGTTTTGGAGATCGACATCAAATACCCGAAACTGCACATAGCTTTGATTTTCTGGAGTTTTTATAAACCATTATGGGAAAATCCAGTAGACACGATTATCGTGGATGTTGTTAGGTCAATCAACTGTTTTTTAGAAAGCGAAAACGAAATATATTCCGATTATTTTGACGCCGGAAAAAAATGAAACAACCGTTGATCATGTGTGGTCAAAAAGAACTGAAATTTCAATCATTTGGTTGGTTATGGCTAACATTATCATACAAAAACATTCAATAGAGTAGCAGGTTCAATTCATCCAAACATTAGACACCTCAAAACTTTAACGGAAATAATGTGTTTATTTAAGCGAGAAGCTTTATCCTTTGAACTTTTCATTTTTGAGTGTTCAAATCTGAGATTTTGCGGACGAACTCTCAACCATCGGAATAAAATTCAGGATGTATGCTTAGGTCATCCTCCAAGGTGTATTGATTAGTACATTACTATTAACGGAAGCATAGTTAATACATTGTTCAACTGAAGTAAAAGATCAGTATTGAATTAAAGCAATAGAAGACAAAAACTAAAGCATGTGAATAAAACATGATTTTTTTACTTTTAACGTATAGTTTTTCGTAATAACATAATCGAGCAGTAATATTCGAAGTCAACTATCGAATGAATAAAGTCTTGGAATGCGGAATGGCGACAAAGGGTCAGAGAGGTCGAGATGAGATTTACAAGATTTGTCCAGAATTTTAGGACTATCGAACACCTGCATTTTCTATTCAGTATTGGTAAATGTCGATCATTTTCACGTTAGAGGCTGTGTATCGTCGAGAGTTTAACCATGCACATATCAAAACAACGATCGGTTAGATCGAAACTACCGAGACAGGGTTTCAGGGGGACATTTAAACTATTTAAACTAATATCCGTCAATTGTAAAACAGATTTTTGACTATATGTTCATGAACCCATGCAACCTGGCTGTTTGAAGTAAGCAAATCCTGGCCAAACCGCATGACTTATTTAACAAACAATTATAATAATGCCAAGAAGCCACACTGGCACAAAAACGTATGGTCTGAAAACGTAACACAAAAAATACTTTTGGAAGTTGCAGGAAATTCAGAATTCACGTACAACCGGTAGGTTCTACCGGGCCTTAGCTAGTCTAATATAAATAATCGTTAATCGCAGGTAGGATGCAAGATAGCGCATCGCGCCCGCACAACCGAGATGGGGAGTGTAACGCTTTTCGCGTCATTGTGAGAGCAAACGTGCACCAAACGAGCGAAGCGAAAGCAAGCGAACGGCGCATACGGCATCGCGCCCGCGCAACCGAGATGGGGAGTGCGTCATGCGAACGGTGCACAAGAGAATAAAAACTCAGAGGCGCGCAACCCGTGCTTCACACATCGGGTACAAGCAAACAACGCGGCTATGGTGCAAAAACGGTGCACGAGCACTGCCTGCGCTCTCGCACTGTTTTTTTTTCGCCGCCTGAACGGGCGTACGCGAGCGAGACACTGCACGAGCCGAACGGGAGTGCAAACAGAAACGTTGGAAACTCCATTCAGGTACACACACAGTGGAACGGTATTAGGATAAAAGTCCGAACTAAAACTTGGTATTCGTTGGAAAATAAATTTGTTGTTTTAAACTAGACTACAAAACAAACGAATCGGTGTAAAATGTTACACATAATTGCATCACGTACGATTAACGAACTGTATTCAAAGCAAGCTAAATACGCATTTAATTTCATTTCGGCGGTTTTCTACCAGTTACCCCATAGTGGTGCAATCGCTTTCGCATGCACGGCAGACACACACTGGCGCACCTGGCTTTCTGCTCAATGCTAAATGCTCTAACTTTTCGTTGCGGTTTCGCATAAACTAAAAGTTATAGAAAGATGGTTTCTTCAACAAAGTTGTTTGTATTGAAGTGCCCTTTCATTTAAAATGTTGTTTGCGAAAATCTGTCAATCGGTTCAAAAGTTTCAAGATTACGAGATACAATCTCAATCAACTGTTTGTTATTTTTAACCCTTTGGACGATTTTTGCAAACGACATTTCAAATGATACATCTCTTCAAGGCATCTCGGATTGTGCAAAAAAACATCTTTCTATGGGTTTTAGTTTAGAGAAACCGTAGCGAAAAGATGTAGCTAGCCGAACAAAAAATAATGTTATCAGAACTGTGTCTGATGGGATGTGTGAATGTTTCGAGTATGTTGTGCATTTTCAATGAAAAACAAAGGATATGGCGCTTGCGGGTAAAGTTGGTGTTACATGTATACACTTGCTGGTGGAAACACCAGCTCACCCTGAGATCAAGCAAGCAGTTTTTTTTGTAAAACCATAATGTTTCAAAAAATGAAATAAGGTTCACGATAATTTTGAAAATTTTGGGAGTTGAACAAAATAAATTTACGCGGCACGGGAATAATCACTGTGATGGGCGCTCTTCAGAAATTCATGGTAAGCTAAATGCATTCTACATTCATTCATGCCTGCATACTCTTCAACTTAGCGTTAGAGAGGGCCATCCGAGACACGGAGGTGGAAACTTCGGGGGCCATCTTCTATAAGTCAATCCAGATCATGACATGCGCTGGCATAATATTGGAGCATACCAAAGGATGGAACAAGCGGCGCGCGGTCATATTACAGTCGGAGAAAACTCTTCCACTCACGAGACCTGTCAAGACAGTCGAAGCTGGGACTAAACCTGACATACATAGTACCAGTGCTCACATACGTCTCCGAGACTCGCCATGGACTATGTCCAAATCTGACGAAACCCCCTTAGCCATTTTCGAGAGGAAGATGCTCAGGAGGATTTTTGGCCCCGTATGAGAGGAGGGACAATGGAGGAGTGGATATAATGACGAGCGACAGGCTCCGGTGGGCTGGCCATGTCATGCGAATGGCACCGAACGACCCATCCCGTAAAGTCCTTTTAGGCTGTTCCCAAGGACAGAGGACGCGTGGTAGGCCTAAATTGAGGGGGAAGAATGGCGTAGACGAAACCGCCAGTAAAGCCGGGATACGGAATTGAACCAGTGTGGCCAGCGACCGTGAGCGGTTTCGGATGGAGTGCCCACAGAACAGCCTAAACAAAAAAAAAAAATGAAAACACAAAACATATTAAACAAAATCACATTCCAAACAAAACAAAAGGAAGATTATACTGCACATCAGTTACTAGAGAACGAGTTTCTATACCACTTCGGACACACAAAACGGCCAAAACATAACCTCGAACTGTCGTCTACTGCGCGATAACTTATAGGGAAAAGACGTTTGAAACAATTCGACGTGTCTTTTCGTATTTCATGTCAAAACCGTTTATGCATCTTTAGGGCTACGGAATATAATGTGCCTTTCCCCATGAAAGCAGTGAAAAACTCTTTCTGTTCCTGTTCCTGTATTCCCCTGGGTGATTTTTTTGTTTCGTTATTCTGAAGGCAACGTTCCTACCAAATATCACAAAAATGGGAAGGCATTTTAAAAATTATTCTGTTTTATCGCCGCAGCATGTTGCAAAGTTTTTTACAAATAGTAATATGTAAACAAAACGATTTTGATGTCTAAGCACAATAGTTAAAAACAAAACTTGAAACCAACGATGTACCGTTCTCCGATAACATTAAAATACCAAGAATCTTACCAACTTTCAATCAGCTAATACGGCCGATTAATTGTTCTGCATCAAAAGCATTAATAGAATGGTTGGCAAAGATAGGAGTCTTAACCGTTCCTTTTTTTGGACCGGAAGGTCGCTTGAAGTGGCTAAATAGTTCAGAAAAACGGACAAAATAAGAAGATGTAGTAAAGGGCAAGCGTCGATCAAGGTCATCTGCCCGAAGCAGCGCAAATGCTCTATTCGATCTCCGAATCCGAAGGTCATACTTAAAACCACAGTATATTCCACAGAATTAAGCTAAAAACAATTGATCGTGTTTTCGATGAAAGAACTGAAACGCATATCAACAACCATAGTTTTCTCGACTATGGATAAAGTTCTGTCCAACTCCGGTAAGGTTGGTTGACAAACCATTAACAACGTTATGTTTCAGCGAAAATGTTTGCAATAAGCTTTGCTGCATTCAATCCAGTAAGAAAGTGGATCTATTACTCTTAAAACTTTGCAGACAGGAGGTGTTTGAGAAAAACATGCTGCGTCTCCACGATAAGTCGCAGCACATGAGTCATGACGAACATGTTCGTATTGCGTTGACACCGTTAAGTCAAGCTTAATGACTGTTAATGCATACATTAGTATCCCAAGTCATGTATGGAGTGAGCGAAGTCCTGTATTAATTAAAGAAATGATTGACATGAAACATAGCAAACACGTTTACAACAAGTTTGTTCGGGTAGGGTTTTTTACTAACGACCACAGTTTTCGACACCACTATCAACGAAGACAGTTTTCGACTCCACATGCACCCATGTAACAAATGATCTTGGGATTTTACAAATTGCCTTTAAAAAAAACATGTAAAACGTGGCACTTACGAGTGAAGCTCGGAAATTATGATAAACCCTTCCGTTGAACGGAATCGCGCTTAACACTAACCATTGTACATTGATCACCACCAACCAGCGAATAAGAGCAACACGCATATTCGCATAACCAATAACCAATAACTTTTCGAAATGATTAATTATTTTGGGAGATCAAGAAGATGAAATGTATCAAAACTTGATAACAGCCATGGACAGTGCTGTGGAAACGCCAGGTGTAGCAGAAGTCGACACGAAAAACATTAGACAAAATTGATTATAAGTTCACTGTTTGTGATGCAAGGTCGCTAGAACTGGCCAAATAGTTGAGAATATTTAAGAAATGGTATAGTTTTGGAGATCGACATCAAATACCCGAAACTGCACATAGCTTTGATTTTCTGGAGTTTTTATAAACCATTATGGGAAAATCCAGTAGACACGATTATCGTGGATGTTGTTAGGTCAATCAACTGTTTTTTAGAAAGCGAAAACGAAATATATTCCGATTATTTTGACGCCGGAAAAAAATGAAACAACCGTTGATCATGTGTGGTCAAAAAGAACTGAAATTTCAATCATTTGGTTGGTTATGGCTAACATTATCATACAAAAACATTCAATAGAGTAGCAGGTTCAATTCATCCAAACATTAGACACCTCAAAACTTTAACGGAAATAATGTGTTTATTTAAGCGAGAAGCTTTATCCTTTGAACTTTTCATTTTTGAGTGTTCAAATCTGAGATTTTGCGGACGAACTCTCAACCATCGGAATAAAATTCAGGATGTATGCTTAGGTCATCCTCCAAGGTGTATTGATTAGTACATTACTATTAACGGAAGCATAGTTAATACATTGTTCAACTGAAGTAAAAGATCAGTATTGAATTAAAGCAATAGAAGACAAAAACTAAAGCATGTGAATAAAACATGATTTTTTTACTTTTAACGTATAGTTTTTCGTAATAACATAATCGAGCAGTAATATTCGAAGTCAACTATCGAATGAATAAAGTCTTGGAATGCGGAATGGCGACAAAGGGTCAGAGAGGTCGAGATGAGATTTACAAGATTTGTCCAGAATTTTAGGACTATCGAACACCTGCATTTTCTATACAGTATTGGTAAATGTCGATCATTTTCACGTTAGAGGCTGTGTATCGTCGAGAGTTTAACCATGCACATATCAAAACAACGATCGGTTAGATCGAAACTACCGAGACAGGGTTTCAGGGGGACATTTAAACTATTTAAACTAATATCCGTCAATTGTAAAACAGATTTTTGACTATATGTTCATGAACCCATGCAACCTGGCTGTTTGAAGTAAGCAAATCCTGGCCAAACCGCATGACTTATTTAACAAACAATTATAATAATGCCAAGAAGCCACACTGGCACAAAAACGTATGGTCTGAAAACGTAACACAAAAAATACTTTTGGAAGTTGCAGGAAATTCAGAATTCACGTACAACCGGTAGGTTCTACCGGGCCTTAGCTAGTCTAATATAAATAATCGTTAATCGCAGGTAGGATGCAAGATAGCGCATCGCGCCCGCACAACCGAGATGGGGAGTGTAACGCTTTTCGCGTCATTGTGAGAGCAAACGTGCACCAAACGAGCGAAGCGAAAGCAAGCGAACGGCGCATACGGCATCGCGCCCGCGCAACCGAGATGGGGAGTGCGTCATGCGAACGGTGCACAAGAGAATAAAAACTCAGAGGCGCGCAACCCGTGCTTCACACATCGGGTACAAGCAAACAACGCGGCTATGGTGCAAAAACGGTGCACGAGCACTGCCTGCGCTCTCGCACTGTTTTTTTTTTCGCCGCCTGAACGGGCGTACGCGAGCGAGACACTGCACGAGCCGAACGGGAGTGCAAACAGAAACGTTGGAAACTCCATTCAGGTACACACACAGTGGAACGGTATTAGGATAAAAGTCCGAACTAAAACTTGGTATTCGTTGGAAAATAAATTTGTTGTTTTAAACTAGACTACAAAACAAACGAATCGGTGTAAAATGTTACACATAATTGCATCACGTACGATTAACGAACTGTATTCAAAGCAAGCTAAATACGCATTTAATTTCATTTCGGCGGTTTTCTACCAGTTACCCCATAGTGGTGCAATCGCTTTCGCATGCACGGCAGACACACACTGGCGCACCTGGCTTTCTGCTCAATGCTAAATGCTCTAACTTTTCGTTGCGGTTTCGCATAAACTAAAAGTTATAGAAAGATGGTTTCTTCAACAAAGTTGTTTGTATTGAAGTGCCCTTTCATTTAAAATGTTGTTTGCGAAAATCTGTCAATCGGTTCAAAAGTTTCAAGATTACGAGATACAATCTCAATCAACTGTTTGTTATTTTTAACCCTTTGGACGATTTTTGCAAACGACATTTCAAATGATACATCTCTTCAAGGCATCTCGGATTGTGCAAAAAAACATCTTTCTATGGGTTTTAGTTTAGAGAAACCGTAGCGAAAAGATGTAGCTAGCCGAACAAAAAATAATGTTATCAGAACTGTGTCTGATGGGATGTGTGAATGTTTCGAGTATGTTGTGCATTTTCAATGAAAAACAAAGGATATGGCGCTTGCGGGTAAAGTTGGTGTTACATGTATACACTTGCTGGTGGAAACACCAGCTCACCCTGAGATCAAGCAAGCAGTTTTTTTTGTAAAACCATAATGTTTCAAAAAATGAAATAAGGTTCACGATAATTTTGAAAATTTTGGGAGTTGAACAAAATAAATTTACGCGGCACGGGAATAATCACTGTGATGGGCGCTCTTCAGAAATTCATGGTAAGCTAAATGCATTCTACATTCATTCATGCCTGCATACTCTTCAACTTAGCGTTAGAGAGGGCCATCCGAGACACGGAGGTGGAAACTTCGGGGGCCATCTTCTATAAGTCAATCCAGATCATGACATGCGCTGGCATAATATTGGAGCATACCAAAGGATGGAACAAGCGGCGCGCGGTCATATTACAGTCGGAGAAAACTCTTCCACTCACGAGACCTGTCAAGACAGTCGAAGCTGGGACTAAACCTGACATACATAGTACCAGTGCTCACATACGTCTCCGAGACTCGCCATGGACTATGTCCAAATCTGACGAAACCCCCTTAGCCATTTTCGAGAGGAAGATGCTCAGGAGGATTTTTGGCCCCGTATGAGAGGAGGGACAATGGAGGAGTGGATATAATGACGAGCGACAGGCTCCGGTGGGCTGGCCATGTCATGCGAATGGCACCGAACGACCCATCCCGTAAAGTCCTTTTAGGCTGTTCCCAAGGACAGAGGACGCGTGGTAGGCCTAAATTGAGGGGGAAGAATGGCGTAGACGAAACCGCCAGTAAAGCCGGGATACGGAATTGGACCAGTGTGACCAGCGACCGTGAGCGGTTTCGGATGGAGTGCCCACAGAACAGCCTAAACAAAAAAAATTAAAACACAAAACATATTAAACAAAATCACATTCCAAACAAAACAAAAGGAAGATTATACTGCACATCAGTTACTAGAGAACGAGTTTCTATACCACTTCGGACCCACAAAACGGCCAAAACATAACCTCGAACTGTCGTCTACTGCGCGATAACTTATAGGGAAAAGACGTTTGAAACAATTCGACGTGTCTTTTCGTATTTCATGTCAAAACCGTTTATGCATCTTTAGGGCTACGGAATATAATGTGCCTTTCCCCATGAAAGCAGTGAAAAACTCTTTCTGTTCCTGTTCCTGTATTCCCCTGGGTGATTTTTTTGTTTCGTTATTCTGAAGGCAACGTTCCTACCAAATATCACAAAAATGGGAAGGCATTTTAAAAATTATTCTGTTTTATCGCCGCAGCATGTTGCAAAGTTTTTTACAAATAGTAATATGTAAACAAAACGATTTTGATGTCTAAGCACAATAGTTAAAAACAAAACTTGAAACCAACGATGTACCGTTCTCCGATAACATTAAAATACCAAGAATCTTACCAACTTTCAATCAGCTAATACGGCCGATTAATTGTTCTGCATCAAAAGCATTAATAGAATGGTTGGCAAAGATAGGAGTCTTAACCGTTCCTTTTTTTGGACCGGAAGGTCGCTTGAAGTGGCTAAATAGTTCAGAAAAACGGACAAAATAAGAAGATGTAGTAAAGGGCAAGCGTCGATCAAGGTCATCTGCCCGAAGCAGCGCAAATGCTCTATTCGATCTCCGAATCCGAAGGTCATACTTAAAACCACAGTATATTCCACAGAATTAAGCTAAAAACAATTGATCGTGTTTTCGATGAAAGAACTGAAACGCATATCAACAACCATAGTTTTCTCGACTATGGATAAAGTTCTGTCCAACTCCGGTAAGGTTGGTTGACAAACCATTAACAACGTTATGTTTCAGCGAAAATGTTTGCAATAAGCTTTGCTGCATTCAATCCAGTAAGAAAGTTGATCTATTACTCTTAAAACTTTGCAGACAGGAGGTGTTTGAGAAAAACATGCTGCGTCTCCACGATAAGTCGCAGCACATGAGTCATGACGAACATGTTCGTATTGCGTTGACACCGTTAAGTCAAGCTTAATGACTGTTAATGCATACATTAGTATCCCAAGTCATGTATGGAGTGAGCGAAGTCCTGTATTAATTAAAGAAATGATTGACATGAAACATAGCAAACACGTTTACAACAAGTTTGTTCGGGTAGGGTTTTTTACTAACGACCACAGTTTTCGACACCACTATCAACGAAGACAGTTTTCGACTCCACATGCACCCATGTAACAAATGATCTTGGGATTTTACAAATTGCCTTTAAAAAAAACATGTAAAACGTGGCACTTACGAGTGAAGCTCGGAAATTATGATAAACCCTTCCGTTGAACGGAATCGCGCTTAACACTAACCATTGTACATTGATCACCACCAACCAGCGAATAAGAGCAACACGCATATTCGCATAACCAATAACCAATAACTTTTCGAAATGATTAATTATTTTGGGAGATCAAGAAGATGAAATGTATCAAAACTTGATAACAGCCATGGACAGTGCTGTGGAAACGCCAGGTGTAGCAGAAGTCGACACGAAAAACATTAGACAAAATTGATTATAAGTTCACTGTTTGTGATGCAAGGTCGCTAGAACTGGCCAAATAGTTGAGAATATTTAAGAAATGGTATAGTTTTGGAGATCGACATCAAATACCCGAAACTGCACATAGCTTTGATTTTCTGGAGTTTTTATAAACCATTATGGGAAAATCCAGTAGACACGATTATCGTGGATGTTGTTAGGTCAATCAACTGTTTTTTAGAAAGCGAAAACGAAATATATTCCGATTATTTTGACGCCGGAAAAAAATGAAACAACCGTTGATCATGTGTGGTCAAAAAGAACTGAAATTTCAATCATTTGGTTGGTTATGGCTAACATTATCATACAAAAACATTCAATAGAGTAGCAGGTTCAATTCATCCAAACATTAGACACCTCAAAACTTTAACGGAAATAATGTGTTTATTTAAGCGAGAAGCTTTATCCTTTGAACTTTTCATTTTTGAGTGTTCAAATCTGAGATTTTGCGGACGAACTCTCAACCATCGGAATAAAATTCAGGATGTATGCTTAGGTCATCCTCCAAGGTGTATTGATTAGTACATTACTATTAACGGAAGCATAGTTAATACATTGTTCAACTGAAGTAAAAGATCAGTATTGAATTAAAGCAATAGAAGACAAAAACTAAAGCATGTGAATAAAACATGATTTTTTTACTTTTAACGTATAGTTTTTCGTAATAACATAATCGAGCAGTAATATTCGAAGTCAACTATCGAATGAATAAAGTCTTGGAATGCGGAATGGCGACAAAGGGTCAGAGAGGTCGAGATGAGATTTACAAGATTTGTCCAGAATTTTAGGACTATCGAACACCTGCATTTTCTATACAGTATTGGTAAATGTCGATCATTTTCACGTTAGAGGCTGTGTATCGTCGAGAGTTTAACCATGCACATATCAAAACAACGATCGGTTAGATCGAAACTACCGAGACAGGGTTTCAGGGGGACATTTAAACTATTTAAACTAATATCCGTCAATTGTAAAACAGATTTTTGACTATATGTTCATGAACCCATGCAACCTGGCTGTTTGAAGTAAGCAAATCCTGGCCAAACCGCATGACTTATTTAACAAACAATTATAATAATGCCAAGAAGCCACACTGGCACAAAAACGTATGGTCTGAAAACGTAACACAAAAAATACTTTTGGAAGTTGCAGGAAATTCAGAATTCACGTACAACCGGTAGGTTCTACCGGGCCTTAGCTAGTCCTTTATAAAAAATTACTAGCCCTTCTTTGAATTTGTCCTTCAGGTAGTCATTTGTATGAATTTCGATGAGCTCCAATTGCAATTATTGGGACTATCCTCAACAACCGCTTCGAATGGTTTTGGAACATTCTTATTTCTGAAGCTTTTGCATCTACTTCAGAAAACCTATCGTTTAACTGGTTTTGCAAATTGACAATCATATCACGTGCATACTCAACTGGGAACTCTTCCTTTGATTCCTCTTTCCATTTTTGACACTCCGGAAAATGAGTTAAATTTGTTTTTTTTAGCTGTTCTAAAAATAAACTAAGCTTTAATCTAAAAGCCTTAATATTAGCGTATAAGTCGGAAATAAGATTTTCCTGACCTTGAAGTTTAAGATTCAATACATTGAAATGGTTTGTTACGTCTGCCACAAACGCCAATTTCCAAATCCAGGATTTGTCACGTTACAACGGCTCTTGTTTTCCCTTTTTATCTAAAAATTCTATAACATCCTTCCTTATTTCAAGCATTCTGTTCAATAGTTTGCCACAACTCAACCATCTCACAGCTGTGTAATAAGGCAAGTCATGATAATCTGATTCATTATCTATCAACAAGCTCCTAAACTGTCGGTGATTCAGACCGTGCGATCGAATGAAATTCACTATTTTAACGATGGGTTGAAGTACACAGCTAATATCTAAATATTTAGCGCACAACGCTTGCTGGTGAATCAAACAGTGTACGAACATAGGCTGAGGAACATTCCTTGTTTTGCACTCCTTCTTCACTTGTCCTACCAAATCTTTTTTAACGCCACTCATATTATTTCCTCCATCAACAGTTAAACCACTAAAGTTACGCCAATCTAGATTGTACTCCAAGAAAGTTTTAATTAGCTGGGTGAAACTATCTTCCCCGGTAACGGTGCCATACATGCTATGCGTTGTGACCAACTCTTGTATTACATTCACGTTTTCATCCACTCCTCTGATGAAAACAAGAAGCTGCGATGTAGAAGAAATGTCCAACGATTCGTCCATTGCAATTGAAAAGTATCGAAAGCTGGCTGCTCGTATTTTTATTTGGTCCACTATGTTTTCGCCGATATCCTCCACGCGACGAGTAGTTGTATTGGCACTCAAAGATACATTTGCAAACTTTTGTAGTGCGTCTGGATAGAGTTCCTGAACAACTTCTAGCATACACTCCTTCACTAATTCACCATCAGTAAATGGTTTACCTCTTGTAGCCAAGATATACGCAAAAATTAAACTGCTATTTATCGTTTTTCCAACAGAACAGCTACGATAATTTGCAATGGACCCTTTTTATCACTTTTTTTCTGCTCCTACTGTTGGACTTATTGCTCGAGATCCGTTCAGTCTAACTCCGAACCCCTCTTCCTTCAATCACTCTTTTTGTCGGACTAATCCTCGCAATCCAACTCACAAACATATGTAACAGTGATATCACTCTATCTGGCTCGCGATAACTCGCGATGTATGTAAATAGAGATCACGTAGTAAACAAAGTTTATACCCACCTTTCGGGTATGACCCAACGAACCTTTGACAGCTTATTCAGCTAGGTCCTGCTTTGTGTTTACAGCACGCTTGCCATTCGTGCAGTGTTGTGTCTGTTGTGTGTTGATTTTACAACTTAGTTATTATTCCGAAAGAAAAGAAGGGACGATGCCCAACATTCCCGTCAGAAGTGTGAACAAAACCATCAATCGAAATCAAAATTGAAACCGATGCTAAAGCACTGCGGGCCGTAGTTTGGAGACCCCTGGTCTAGGGGATCATGGAAGCCCTTTCCCTTACAGGAAGCAAGACGTTTGGTTAGGAAGTTTGATGCTTAGTCCAGACAGTCCGAAAGTTCTGTCCTGACTGGCTGCTCGTCGCTTTTATTTATGCTCTTCGTATGGTGCGTGTCTTGGGGCGTTGTTTTACAAATAGTTTTGGTGTGTTGGTTGATCCTATTTCACCATAAGGGTGGCCTGATTTCTAGGACATGGAGAGTTCGCTATGTGGAGATGAACAGTAAGACAGCGTGCCCATCACATACTGCTCAAGCATTTTTTGTTGTGCAGGCTTGTTCAGTAACGGAAGGGTGTCTATATGTGCTGCAAATTTTGTAATAAACGCAGCCTGTTTCTGGCCCAGTTCTTTTCCAGTGTTTGTGTGCGCGCCTACGACAATTCTTTGAACTCCTTCATTGCGGACTTGCGCCAAGCACGCGTCGGAACTGTATAATCTTTTTTGGCATATTCGTGCAAATAGTACTCGCTTGCCATAAGTGGAACGTAAGCAGGCTTTTCTACCGCCATGTTGTCCATATTTTGTACGTGAAGTTTTTTCTGGTCTCGTCGAAAAGTTGCAGACGGAATCTAGGAGTTCCCCGGTTCTAAAAAAACAATTAAACTACAAAAAAACATCATTTGTAGTGTAAAACACCTATAATGTACCCATAATTAAAACAAATAGCTTTTGGAAGCTATTTAATTACCAAAACTAAAGTTTTGGAATGATAGGATTCGTCTGGCGTATCATCGATTCCGACCGGTAACATCTGCTGATCTACGCTACCGCCGCCGGCACCGACACTCGTCGGCACAACGCCGACAGACTGCCGGCTAGTGGAAGTTTCGCCGAAAGTGAACCGTGCGTTGGGCTCCTGCGGATGTGGCAAACTCACGGCCTCACCATC
Source organism: Anopheles ziemanni (assembly GCF_943734765.1). Classification (NCBI taxonomy): domain Eukaryota; kingdom Metazoa; phylum Arthropoda; class Insecta; order Diptera; family Culicidae; genus Anopheles; species Anopheles ziemanni. The sequence continues at coordinate 32,226 of NW_026689818.1, read as the reverse complement.
CGTGCGTCGTGTTACGTAAAGTGTCGGTGTACTGGGCACGATCCGATCATCGGCACTCTCGTGCTCGAAATTCATCAGCATCAAGAAAGCGATCTGTTGCTGTTGCCGACTGAGCGTGTTCACCAGCTACCTAGTTGCGTCGTCCTTGAACACTGCACACATTTACGGTTACGCTCCTTCCCCGGGATTTTCTTCTAAAGTTGCGAGGCCTGTGCTGCCGGTGGGGCTTTTTACAGTAACCCTCACGATGACCCATTCGATTACAATCTTGGCATTTGTGGGACTTACAGGGTTTCGATTGATGTAATGGAACATTTGAATCAGCTGGTGTAATGTTCTGACATGTTTTCAATAGGGTTAAGGAAGGGGGAGTCCGGTGGAAGATATTCTATCCGAATGTTGTTGGTTTGCGAACTCTTTTACAATGGGTGTTTTATGAAACGCAACTTTATCCATAAACATAATGGGATCTGTTATTTGGCGTCCTTCAATTTTTCTAAAAATTCCAAAAATAAATGTTGGATGAATGCACCATCGGTGGAAACGTACGTAAGTATACCATTTCTGGGCATGGCACAGCATATTGTAATATTCTGGCTTCTAATGGATGCTACCACATGACTGGCAGGCTTGCCGGTTCATTCAATTCTGCACGGAGTAATTTGCAATGTGACATTTTGCAACATATATGTGATGTAGTATTCGGACTTAACAATGTTAATCTTAGTAATCACACGTCTGATTATCTTGTATCGTTATCTCCTTGCTTTATTTAATACTCGGGTTTGCTCCTTGATCTTTCTTCACCGCGACTGTTCACTGTCAACTCCGAACTGCTACTGCCTACCCACTCGATCTCTCGGCCGCTCTTTCCCAGTCAGTCCCGTAGTGTCTTAACACACTACTACTAAGCCACACTGAATAGAACTCTTCTTACATATAAAACACTAGCTTGACGCCTCGGCGTTGCTCGGTGAAGAAGAGGTTGAGAAAAGAGTTATGGTTTTACTGTTTACTTGAAAGTTCGATTTAATTTAATAGTTACAATAACGGCATATTTAAAATGTTTGATATTTCATCAATTTCCCCGTGATGTATCAACCTTGTTGTAGCTATGGTAGATACACCTTGAAATTTGTTTACATGATTGTTTTGTTTGTGTTAGTAAAACTGAGTTTAAATTGTAAAATTTAGATGATTTTATCGAAAAATAGTGATCAAACAAACCTTCAACAACATCTGCAGTGCTCCATTTCGGTTAATATTCTTGTTCACAAGTCTGCGTCTGCCTCGTCCTTTAACCCGCATGCGAATACCAAGCATTTGAAACTGTCTTCGGTTATCCTTCCCAACTCGAAGATTTCACATGCACAGTTCAATCTGCTGGCGTACGCTAAAATGTCCTCTCCACTCAATCTCGCGGTTTGTAGGCATTTATGCCGTTTACTTAGTAAGGATTCTGCCTGACCAAACAAAATCGTAAGTTTCTGTACTGTGGTCTCGAATGATAAATCTCGCGGTACACTGGGCAGGATAAAATTGATAAAGCGTTGATGCTCTGCTGTTATTGCTAGTTATTGCCTGCTGTTGGGCCATTTGCTGCTGCATTTTTTTTTTAAATAAGGGTTCGCTTTATTCCCGCTTATAATACTAGAACTTAACTAATATCACAGTATGACGTACTCCCTTCTCTTGGCCTTTTTCGGTGCCCCCACACAGCATGCACCTACACGGTAGAGCTGTGTGGGGGCGAGCATCTGGCCGTTTGACCCTAGTTCCTAACTTCCCAATCGGAACCTCGCGTTTGTTTTTTATTTAGGCCCAACTGGTCCCCTTCTGTCATGGGTCCCTGATAGTGCCGGATTATTACCGGCTAAAACCTCGCTCTACTCAAAAGACTCCTGGATCCCCCTCCGCAGTCTTGGTGTGAACCATTGCCTACGGACGGGGCACGTACACCAGGGTCCGTTAATTTGCAATAATGCACTTCTGGTGGACTGAAGGCCCTGCCCTGCATGTTTAACGACAGAATATTAGGTACAAGGTGTTGTGCCAAGCCCTGTTATGTGCGCTCTTTGCGACTTTGATGCAGGAAACTCCGGAAGCGGTAATTACCGCTCACTCCATGCGCCTACTAGTATCACCACGCAGGCCGCTCGGTGGAAGTAGCGATCAAGCGAACGTGTGTGCTTTCGGCGATCTCGTTCCTGGTGCAAGCCCGTTCTTAGTTGCTGTTGTGTCAACCTCTCGATTAGTGGTTCTGGGACCATCTTCCTGGTGTTGCAGCGCGCCGAGTTAGCGCCCAGAGGTGGTCGCCATGGAGACTGCCGCCTCCTTGTCGGGCGACATGGCCGATTTTCGAGACCAGTCGTTTCCACCTCTCATGCTGTCGTTGGTGTTGGTGCTGGGGTGCCGCCCGAAAGACCCGTCGCTGCGTCTCCCGACACCGTGGTGGGCCTCAGTCCAGGGGAGACAGCAGCTGAGAGCAGCGCGGGGACGATTTGAACCCTTTGCGGCACAGGTAGTCTCTGAAGAATCTGTGACCGGATAGTACCTGCGCCAGATGGAAGTTCACGTCTCCATGTTTAACCGACTGCCATGCCGCAATGTCCGGGATAACGCGGTGGGCCCATCTGATGAAGCGGCTTGCGTTGGGACGTCCTGCGGCAGTGTCCCACCTTTCCTGCCAGAGGCGGAGGGTTGTTTGACGCTCACCGGCCCTTGCCTCGCTGGAGGCGAGCAGCCCCCCTGAAGACTGCAGGCGCTGGTACCAACGGGGATCCTCCTTAACCAGCAGACAGATGGGGATTGCACCGGACAGGACAACTGCTGCCTCGTACCTCACAGATCTGAAAGAGCTTGCCACCTTGATTGCGTACTTTTTCTGTACGCGCTCGAGAAGTCGACAGCATTGTGGGCTCTCTGTGGCTGTGTGCCAGACGGGCGCAGCATACCGAAGGGTCGAGTCCACGACCGACGCGAGGAGTCGTCGTTTCGCGCTCTTCGGGCCACTGTGATTGCGCATCAGGCATGAGACAGCGTTTGCAACGCGCAGCGCTTTGGACGTCGCATACTGAACGTGCGGGAACCATGAAAGATGGTCGTGAATCATCACGCCGAGGTATTTGATTGCCCTTGAGGACTTCCGCACTACTCCGTTTATGCAGACCGGTATGTTCGCGAAGTCCACCTTTTTCTTCAGCTTGTAGATCATGACCACCTCCGTCTTGGATGGCGCTAACGACAGTTGGTGCTCTGCCATCCATCTGGAAACCGCCTCCACTGCCTCTGATGCTCGCTGAGAGGCCATCTGCGGTGTCGGGGCCGGGACCAACAGGACCAGGTCATCCGCAAAGCCCACCACCTCTGCTCCCTCTGGTAACTGCACGCGCAGCACGCCGTCGTACATGACGTTCCAGAGAGTGGGGCCTAGGATCGAGCCCTGGGGGACTCCTGCCGTCAAAGGTCTCGTTATTGGTCCGTCATTAGTGTCGTAGATGAGCTGTCTGTCTCAAACCAGCTCGCCAGCAGTCGCTGGATTTGCGTTGGGGTCTCCATAGATTGAAGGGCCGACGCAGTTGCGCTCCAACTGGCGGAGTTGAAGGCGTTCTTTACGTCCAGCGAGACCACCATGAGGCACCGATTTTCATCCCGTTCAGACCAGTGGAACGCCCTGGCACGCTCTCCAGCCTCTACCACTTTCAGGATAGCCTGAACCGTCGACCTCCCCTTGCGGAAGCCGTACTGTGCAGGAGAAAGTCGCGGAGCCTCAGGATCTTCGAGGTGATCGTTCAATCGGTCCAGAATGAGGCGTTCGAGGACTTTTTTGGCTCCATCCAGCATGCCGAGTGGCCTGAACGATGATGACTCACCGGGAGGCTTACCTGGCTTCGGCAGTAGGACCTGGCGCTGCTTCTTCCACGGGTCGGGGAATTCTCCCCGGTCCAGGCACCCCTGGTGTATACTACGGAAAACCTCGGGATGCTCTCCGATCGCTGTCTTGAGAACCGCGTTAGACAAGCCGTCCAGGCCAGGTGCCTTGTCCACGGCGAGATTGTTCGCTCTCAGCAGCAGCTCTTCTTCGGTGACTGGGCGGATAGGCGGCTGGTCAGATCGTGAATCGTCCAGCGCTGGCCAGCGGGGGGGGGGGGGGGGGGGGGGGCGGAATAGATCGTTTACTATGCCGGTGAGCACTCCCCGATCTAGTTCACGCGGGGTGCGACTTTTCCACGTTTTCCTCCAACTCGCTTCGAAATGCTGATCCTTGCTACTTTTGATGGCTCTGCTTAAAACCTTGCGCGCCTGAAGGTGAAGTTCGGCTGCTGCTGATCTCTCTTCTGAGTTCGGGAGGGATAGGGTTCGGTCGCTGGCCAGCTTACAAGCTTCCCGCAGCTCTGCCAGCTCTGATGTCCACCAGAATGCCTGCGTTCGTATCCGGTAGTGATGTGGGGAGACACGTTCCATAATCTCGTCACACGCCGAGGAGAGATCGTTCACAAGGCTATCCGGTGTGACAGCGATGCTGGCAAATCGAGATACCTGCAGTGCGACCTTGAACGGCTCTTGCTGGAATTGACTCTTTTTCCATCTCACTCCAGCATGCTGCGAGCCGCCGATACGACGCGGACTGGGGGTCGGATGTTGCTGCGGTAACTGCGAGTTTTGTCGTGAGGAAGTCTGCAACAGCGTATTTCTCGCGTTGCTGGGGGGTGAGACTGTGAACAGGACGTACCGGTGGTCGCTGCCAGAATATCGATCACTAACTGCCCAAGAGTCAAGGATAGCGATCGCCGGAGTCGCAAAAGTGACGTCGATGACACTCTGTCGCGAGAGTCCGTTCCCGATGAAGACGACGTGCGCGTGAGCATTTGCTTCGAGCTCCACGGCTTCGAGAAATTCCATGAAGTCACCAATGCCTATGTTCGGAGATGCGTAGCAGCTGATGAAGGTGACTCCGCCAATATCTGCAGCTACCAGTCGAGGCTTGGCGCTTCCCCACACCCGCTGGATGGGGCGCGAGCCGGTAGCTACCATTGCCACTTTCCCCGATGAGTCCACCGCCCAGTTGCCGTTGTTGAGTGGTGGGCGGTAGATTTCCGACACAATTACTACATCCGCCCTCTCCTCCTTTGCAGCCTGGACCATCAGGTCTTGCGCCGCTCTGCAACGCGCGATGTTGATCTGGAGGGCGATCAACTGCCCTGGGTGTCTTCGCCTTAGCGGGAGCATGGCGAGGGCGTCCTGTCACATGAAACGGAGCCAACCATGTGAGGCTCCCCGCAAAGCATGCACTTGGGCGAATTCCCGCATGTTTTGGCTCTGTGGCCCTCCGCGCCGCATCGATAGCAGAGGTTCGACCGGTCCACGCCCTTACATTCGCGCGCGAGGTGTCCTAGTTGCCGCCTCGTAGTCATAACCGCCTCGCCGTCCATCCCACGCTTCAGGGATAGCGATAGTGTGTCAACCGCCGTCCGCTTCCCTTCTAACTCCTTCAGGAGAGGGTCTCCTGACGATCTAATCCGCATGTAGAGATCAAGATAGGACGTGCCTCCCGCAGTCGCTACCTTGATCGATTCCGGCCGCAGCTTTCTTTGTTGCGCTTTGCCGCTACCGTGCTGAGGCCTCGAATCGGTCTTGGTCTTTGCCTTGACTGTTGCGGTTTTTCGATTCTTGACCTGATTGCAGCCCTGCTGATGCTGCTGGTGCGCTTTGCCACTGCCATGCTGAGGCCTCGAGTCGGTCTTAGCTTTCCGACTCTTGACCGGCTCATAGCCCTCGTGGTCAGGCACGGGCGTCGGCTGCTGCTGCTGCTGCTGCTCTCCTGACTGCTGCTGCTCTCCTGGCTGTTGCTGCTCTCCTGGCTGCTGCTGCTCTCCTGGCTGCTGCTGCTCTCCTGGCTGCTGCTGCTCTCCTGGCTGCTGCTGCTGCTGCTGCTTACTCTCCCTGAGCAGCGCCTCCAGCCTCTGCCGAGATTGACGCTCCCGGTCCAGTTCGAAGGCCAGGAGTTCAATTTTCTCATAGAGCTCATCGATTCTCTTGGTGAGAGACGGGATTGGGTCGGGTGTGGGAGATACAGCAGCTTGCTCCGGTCTCTTGTTCGCCGATGGCACAACTGTCGGTGTGGTCGAGGGTCCCGCCGACTTATTGATCGGCACCGCAGTGGGAATTCGGCATGCTGACCCCACCTTAACGGTGGCTCGCGTGGGGTGCAGCGTCGGTTTTTAAGCAGCGGGTTGCCTGGCTTTACTCCAGCCAGGCGGGCCGAGGACCGTCGCTTGCTGGATGGATGCCATGAACGGGGTCTGACCATCCATCCACACACACACACGCGCGGGTTTTGTGCAGCTGGTGCTACGCTCGATTCATTCACTTCGCAAACACCTATCGATTGATCGATCGCATCTGCCCGTCCACCTACACTCGGGCTTTGTGTTGCTGTTACGACTAACGGTGAACGATAACGGTAAATCTCGGGCTACTCTTATATCTTCCTCGCTGTGGAGCGCACCAAAAACACGTCCGATCAGCTCGAGCGCACGAACCGAACTTACGGTTCACCCGCTGGCATTCGTTTTGCCGCTCGCGCCGAGCGCGCCGGAGATTTGTTTCCGCATCTCGCAAGGCTGCTGCTGCTGCCTGGTTGTTGGGGAACGCATCGTGCAGGTTGAGCTCTGCTACGTTCCGAACCATCGTGGCCGCGTAAACTGCTGGCGGCATCCGGTGCTGTCGCCCACGAAGCCGCCTATTGTTTTCGAGCAGCTGACGCGCCCGCCTCCTGAAGGCTGTCCTGGCTGGCCTAGCGCGTTCCTGGGCTGCCGCCTCGGCAGCTTGCTCCCATGCCTCGGGGCTGTGCAGCAGGTACTCAGCGAAGTTGTCTGCTGTCGCGGTCTGCCTTCGTCGGTTGCACTGAAGCAACGTCGCCCTCCACCAAGCCGGGGCCGCGTACCGCATCACCGACGTGGCGACGCTGGCCAGGGTGCGTCGCCGAATGCTGGACGGTCTGCCGTGGTTCTTTAGGAAGACACCCAGGGCTCGGCTGATCCGTGTCGCCTTCTCGGTGACCGCCTCAACATGGAAGTTCCATGATAGGTGGTCCTCCAGCTGCACACCGAGATACCGCATGTGTCGTTTGGATCGCAGCACGGAGCCTCCGACGCGAACCGGCACTTTCGGGTGTCCCTTCCGAAGGCTACTCACCATGGCCATCTCGGTCTTCTGCAGCGCAAGGGACAACTGATGTTCTGCCATCGCGCGCCTTCCGGCCTTCACCACCTCCTGGATCGCTTCCACTGTCGGACTGTCCTTACGGAAACCGTATTGGCGGGGAGAGAGTTGGGGACCATCTGGCAGTGGGGCCTCCAGATGGTCGTTCAGGCGGTCCAGGACTATGCGCTCAAACACTTTGCGGACAGTGTCGAGCATGCATAGGGGCCTGAAGCCTTTGCTGCTTCCACTGGTCCGGAAAGCGGCCGTCGTCGAGAAGACCCTGGAAAACCCGGCGGAACGTTCCGGGAAAAGCGCGGACGGCAGCAGTCACCGCTCCGTTCGGGACTCCGTCTGGACCGGGGGCCTTTCGCGGGTTGAGGCGTGCGACGATGCTCAGCAGCTCCTCCTCCGTGACAGGCCTCAACACTGCCTCGGTTGAAACCTCAGGCTCGGGCCACTCCATGGGGGGATGCCTTGGGAAGAGCTCCTCGACGATGCCGCCCAATATCTCTGGGTCGCTCTCCTGGGGCATACGAGCACCCTTCACCCACCCCTTCACGATGCGGTATGCCTCTCCCCACGGGTCTTCCTCGATGGTGTCGGCGAGTTCTGCATTTCACCGTCGTTTGCTCGTGTTGATGGCTTCCAGTCGGCTTTTACGGAGAGCGCGGAAGGTGCCGGCGCGCAAGGATCGCATCGTCGGGTCCCTGGTGTGGCGAAGGGTTTCTTGGGCGCGCTTGCATGCCATGCGCAGGTCCGCTATCTCCTCCGTCCACCAGTAAACGTTGCTCCGGTTTCTGGCGCCGGTCAGCCTTGGCATTGTCTCATCACATGCCCTTCGACACCATGGTCGCCGGGTCAACTGCCACCTCGTCAAACCGGTGTAGGTAGAGGGCCTCTGTGTACAGCTTAGCGGAGAAGAACGTCGTATCCCACCTCCGGCCAGATGGTGGTGGCCTGTTGTCGACAGCCGATGCCTGGAGGCATGGAGGACTTGATACGCCAACCGTGTACTGGATCGGTCGCTTGGCGTAAAGTCAGGCAGCACGGTCCAGTCGGTTGCCCCGTCATGCACCGGCTGGCCAGTGCGATGTCATTAGGTACGGTCACACGAGACGAACCTTTGATGGCGAACCTTTCGCACACTATTACAAACGAATGCCAAAAAAAGGTTCGCCGAACCTTTTAGCGTTCACACGTAACGAATCTTTGATGTAGTTTCATTGATAGTTGGTAAGAATAAATCAAAGTAAGCATTGTAAACAAATGGGAAAATCGAACGGAACGTCGAAAAGGTTCGCGGCTAGGGTTCGTGCTATCCACCAAAATCGGTGAACCTTTTCTGCTCGAAAAAGGTTCGCGAACTCTGCTCGATTCACTAACACTTTCAAGAAAAGGTTCGCCGAGCGTCCAAATGATGCGTGTGACCGTACCTATTCACCACCGGAGGAGCGACGCTATTCCCAGTAAACGTAGGGGTTCTTCCACGGTTGATAACCTGTAGCGACAGCAATTCTGCCAGTGCGAGGTTCTGGTGGCCCCTTGCGTCGGTGCTGATCCTCCCCCATTCAGTTGCAGCGGCGTTGAAGTCCCCTGCCATGAGCACGCGAAGTCGTCCGGGCGCCACTGTCAGAATGTCGCCCATGAGCCGCTTGAACCGGGGAAGATTCCAGGATGGTGGTGCATAGCAACTGATGCAGGTGAAACCGCCCCGGTGTACAAAAACTTGTATGCAATCACTGAACGCCATACATTAGAATTACTGAACGCCATACGCTTGAATTACTGAACGCCAAGCAATAGGAGTCTTTTTGATATATGGCGTTCAGTAATTCGAAAAATGAGAGGAAAGAACTCACTCTCCTTCTTTTATGGGTTATCCCTCCTCGTTTCTCCCTTCCCACATTTTTCCCCATACCCTCCGGGTCTCACAATGCCCACGAGGGAAATGTCATCCGAAAATGTAAACAACAACTATTTTGGAATTTACCTTTAGGTTATGTTACCGTTTTATTAATTTAATTTCTCTTTTTACACTTCACTGGCACTACTCCTAGGTCTACTTCTGGCAAAACCTGCAAAAGAAGAAAGACTATATCACTTATTATGTACAATTATGTACAATATAAAGATGGAATACTTATCTTCTTTCCATTGCCAGCATCAAGTGGAAGAGCGTTGACAATACTGAAGCACGATCGATTTTCATCTGCTTTTTTTTTTACATGTTTAAATGAAAGCAAACACTTTATTAACCAATCTTATCTATTAACGAGCTTGGTTAGATTGAAAACACAACTATTTTTCACACTTATATTTTTACTGCACACGACGCACTCCAAGTGCTGCTGGCAGCTATCAACACTGAACTAGAGTTGGAACGTTGGAGCTGGATCGTATGTATTCATTTGCTCCATATAAGAAATTTTTCATTCCAACCGTAAATTAAGTTTTATTGGCTCCTCATATTGCATTATGAAGATTCATTGTGCTTAAAGATTGACCCACTCGTTGGTAAGTGGCAAATGACTGGCATGCAGACAATTTGACGAAAGCTGTTCGCTCCGGAGCAATCATTTACCGGTAACAAATTGTTTGAAAGCTTGTAATTACATAAGCTGTGAAATCATATAGCCACCTGAATACCAGCTCCTTGCTCACACGGGACAGGTAGACTAGCATTAACCACTTGCCAATTTCAGGCTTTACTGCGTACTTGCCTGAGCAATCAAGTTATCTTTTCGACGCACGAGTCAACTATAAAAAGCAGTATTTGATCGAGCAGCGAATATAATTCTAATATTCGTTTTGTCCGTGACTTAATCAGTAGCATAAAATAATGAATAAATGAATAAAGATTATGGTGTTATAATACCATATTTTTTATCTACGAAAGGACTCGCTCCTTTGCTGGATCGGATGCGAAGATGTCGTTCTTTTCTGGAGCTATCCCATCACTACACTGATTTGTCTTTAGACAGCAGGAATGCTGACGGCTACTATGGAAAAATACGATGGTCAAAAATAAATCTAATTGGTGAGCAAAAAACGTGTTTGCGAAGAAATAAACCATAAAAAAATATGTTTGATTGGATACTATTTATTTGTAAGTGCGTCCGGTTGTATATATTAATCAATCGCACTAAAAATCGGCAGTAACATTGTAGAAAAATATCCGGAATAAAACTTTGACCAGATGTAAATCAAACCTTCCTACTGTGGGAAATGTAGTTAGGTTTCGAGGAGAGTGAGAGATATTTGATCCATGGACCCCATAGGGGGTGAAGCAGGAAGGCGGTGGGTGAAGAGTAGCTAGCGGTTGTGTGCAAGCAGCAGTTTTTAGGGTAGGGTGGGTAAAACAGTCAGTGAAACGGGTGGAAATTGTGTGCAAGCACTCATTTTGTACCGCGGGGCGTTCATCTCCACCGCCGCGTAACGCCCTTCCGTTACGCTGACGATGCGCTTGACCGGGAATCTCCCCAATGCGACGACGGCGGTTCGAGTTTCAGGATCGAATACCCAGATGTTGTTGTTCGATGGGACGCGGTGGTAGTCAGACAACAAGGCAAGGTCTGCTCCGCGCTCGCGTGCCAACTGGGTAAACAAATCCTGGGCCGTCGCATTCCGTCGCAAGTTCTGCTGGATTACGGTGAACTTGGACGGCGGTTCTTGCACCGTGCTGTGCCGGTGGCGTGCGGTCCTCCGCATTCCAGGCACTTCTCAGGATTACTGCAGCTGGCGGCCTTGTGTCCCGCTCCTCCGCTCCTACGGCACAGTGCGGACCAGTACAAGAGCGCGCGACATGTCCGAACAGCATGCAGCGGGAGCATCGCGTACGTTCCAGCTGCGGGGGAGGAGCCAGCGACACACCGCAGCTGCTGTATCCAAATGTGAGTCGGTCGTCGACTAGCGCACTGGCGACTCGCCGCTGGACCCGCACCAGCGCTATTTGGTCGCCTTTGTTGTAACGGTGCATTCTGACTCCGCCCTCGTCGACTGTTTCCCCAATTCGCTCAGATATGGCCCTGGCCACGTCCGCCGGCTCGGCAAGCATATCGACTCCGCGAAGGATGATAGGTCCAGCCGCAGGTGCACTTCACTTCCCTCGGGAGCGAGTTCCTTTATGCGATGGTAAATCGCTTTGGCGTCCGCCGACCGCTTGAGCGTCATCGACAGGTGGTTCGAAGCTTTTCTGACAACCTTATTCACCGCCGCCGAGACCTTCTTATCCGCTCGGACGCGCCTGAACACTTCAAGGAATGTTGTCCCCGGAGCCGGAACGACCGTGATGGTGTCTGGTCGGAAGCGCAGCTGCGGTTTCTTCGTCGCTCTAGCGCCACCGCTGGAGTGCCCCGTCTCACGTGACGCGGTTGTTGTTGGGCGCTCGGTGGGCTGAGCAACTGCTTCCGCAAAGGTTTTAGTTGCCTTCGACGTGTTCCGATGGTCGTTGGGTTCACGTTCCTTCTGGTTTCTGCCCATGACCACCATCGAGTTCTGGTCGGGGATTGGCGTCTCCTGGTGCTCACCAGTTTGTCCCTGCTTCTTACCGTCAGCCCATGGGTCGGGAGCTGCGGTGGATCCTCTTTTGCCACGGCCTTGGGGGACTCGTCCCTGACTGGTGAGTCCGCCGACGCATCTCTTTTGGCGACCGAGGTTTCTCGGTTCGCCGCCCGTGGTCGCAGCGTCCTCTTTGGTGTATCCACCGAGCTCATCGTGATGCCTGAGGGGGCGGGGGTCTCATGGGCAACCCCTGCCCCGCTGTTTTTATCTCCGCTAGTGGCCTAGGTTTTATCTTGCTCGATCGCGTTGCTTCGAAACTTTCGGGCACTTTCAGGCAGTCGCGGCGGAGTAGCTGGAGGATTCGGCGTGGTGGTAATCGCTTTGGTCTTCGTCTGTAATCGTATGTAATCAAGTGGGGCTACGCCCCCGGATGAAAAATGTTTCCTTCGTTTTAAACCAAAATTTATATCTCTTCCACTTTCTTCGTGTTCGTTGTTGCCTCAAACGGCGTATGTACGCGTTTTCCTTTGCTTTCCGGGCAAATTTTGCTAGTTGATACACTTTTTTTCACATAGCATCGTGAAGTCGACCACTCTTATTGACATCTGCAATGTCGCGTCGAAAACGGGTAGATCCAGGGCACGATCCGCAGTAAATTTCGACCCGATTTGACAGCGATGTTGACAGGCTGTCAGATTCAAATTTGATGGTGGGTTCAAATTCAAAAGAAGGGTTCGAAAATAATAGACTCTCTAGGTCTGTTTTCCCTCCTCATTCCGCTATCTTTCCTTTTTGCTTCTCCTAGCCTCTACCTGTAATGCACACTTGATTCGATATTCTTTCTCTTTTTTATTGTCGCGGTCGTGATTACATTGGTGGTAGCTGTTGAAGAGAAATTTTAATTGTTTGGTTAGTGAGGATTGAACACTTATCGTTATACATACCATACGATGCGCAGACCGGTTGATCCATCGGCGATGTTGGAAAGTGTCTTGTTGATTGTCTGTTTTATTGTACGTAACGATGGATACATTTTCTCAAAATTATACGCGTGGAATAAAGTAGGCAGTACAAAATCATGAAACCAGAGGCTGGTAGTTGAAAAATTTGACGAAGTTCATGCAGTTTAATAATGTGCTTGATTTTTCAATTGTGCTGTGTTTTAGGTTTTAACACTTCATTGACGGTGACTGCAGCATATTTTAGTCAGAAATCAACCGCCAATAAAGTGTTAAGAGAAGAAGTATTCATGCTACGACAACCACCGAGACAATCCATGGGAAACCCACCGAAACAACTGAAAACGGGCTCAGGACATTTCATCATCACTGTGTACCTTTTCAAATTCCCCCAGCATCGACAAATAACGATAATTATTGAAATCACATTACAAAGATATAACTTTTTATTTGTGCCATTTATAAGACAAATACTGTGTATCATTTATTTTTCACAACCATAACATATACCAGCATCTCAGCCATCGATTTCTGGCAAGTGAATCAGAGAACAACTTTTCTTGCATTAGTTGCATGAGTTTTGTCGTCTGCAAGGCTTGCTTTACATTAAGTTTGGTCCCATTTTATCTTTCCCAGTGTTTCGTTTCGCCAGCCCACCAGCAGTCGCTTCATGATGCTAGATCGATAAGATGCAAACGATCCGCTACCACGACATCCTGGACTATGTAAAAAAATTTAAATCTTAAAGAGGTGGCATCGTTCTTTGGTGTTCTGGATAGGCGCCTTGCCTGAATCGTCCATCAGTTCGTAGTGTTGCTTGTGTCCCAGAAAATACAATGGTGCGAGCAACGCTGCCGTATTGACCTACGACGGTACATTTCTGGCAACTGTTACAGCGAGCATGTCCTACTACACCTGTGAAAATTAAATGCAAGAACAGTAAAATACATGTGAAATTGTCTGCTGATAAGTTTTGTAGTCAACCTGTTATGACGTAAACGTTTTAATTCGGATTTCAGCCACATTTTCAAGGGATTTCTTGTACAAAATCGACACCAAGTTTTTGATGATGATGATGAGTCCCACCTCTTACCCCAACACAGGTTTGAGAATGGCGGAGTTATCATAAGACTAGGATTTTTAGGCCAGGTACCTGGCCCGTCAGCAGTCCCTGGCTCCCCTACCGCCCCATTGTTGGTTCCATGCCGTCCCCGTTACAGTTTCTAGGTCTTTCCGCAGAAGGTATATTGTGTTGACAATTGCCGAGCGATAAGTGGGTTCAAATACAAATACGAATTGCGGGATAAAAAATTACGAAATAATCTGACCCTCTCTCTGTTCGACCAGCGCCCGATCTTCACGCGCAAGATGTGTCCCTTTAATTGAAGCCCCCATCGATATGCATGCAAAAGCACTGTTATATCGCAAAATGTAACCAAAAAAACAAACGCGTCTATCGAACAGCTCCGTTAGTAGAAGGTTTTTCGAAGACAGGGACTTGAACCGAATTACCCACACAACACATATGCATGTAAATCGAATATCAACTTGAAATAATCGTACTTCTATGCAATATGATTGAATCGTAAATGATGCTAAAATAATGCCTAAACGTACAAAAGTGGAGGCGTTAACCGTACATTGTTCAAAATGTATATGTGTAGTCGTATATTTTCTAAGTCGGCATCATATACGACTTACGATATACATCAGCCGTACATTGTTCGTATATCTATACGTATGCATAAAGAAAATCGTATTACATTCTTAATCGGCATCATATGCAACAAAGAATATACATTGCTCGTACATTGTCTATGCATAATGCGATTCCGATTCGAAATATACTAATATGGGATTCAATTTATTCAACTTTATACGACTTCGTGTTGTGTGGGTACAGCATATTGTACCAGTTTCTGTGCCACACAGCACATGCAACCGGGTACTGCAACCTTTGCAAACGGTAAAATGTCAGATAGTCAACAAACTGTCAAAATCTGCGCAAATGTGTTTTCGGTCGTCGAGTGACAAATAGATTTGCAAAAATTTGCGCAACTGGTATTGCTTGCAAGCCGATGGAAAATAGTTGTTTGTGATGATATTTAATGTTTGTTCAAAAGATTTCGGTGAACACATTACCTCTCTGTAATTTGTTACAGTTAAACATTCAAATCAACACTGAATGCGCTTTCATTTGGATCGGCTCACGAATAGAAGCGTCGATACGAAACAAAACAAAAAAAATGACAGCAAAACTGATATTCGCGCGAGTATTATACACCCGTTTGGAAGGTAAAGCTACCTGCTCGCACAGCTCGGACATATCGTCCTATGCCGCTCGCATTCTCGCTCTCCCTCCCTCTCTCCTCTCACTCTCACTCTCTTTTTCTTTCATTCTCGTTTTCTCCCCATCCCTCTCATTATCACCCAATACCTCTCTTTCTTTGTTCACCACTCTATGTCCCTTACTTACCCAACTCTACCCTCTCACCTTCCACCGCCTATTTCCTACCTCCCTCCTCCCACCACCCATCTACCTCCACTGATGACCATCCACCCACCACCATCAACCACCACCAACCGCCCACCAACCACCACCAACCGCCCACCAACCGCCACGAACCGCCCACCAACCACCAACAACTGCCCACCAACCACGACCAACCTTGCACCAACCACCATGAACCGCCCATCAACCATCTCCCATCTTCCATCTCCCATCTCCCATCTCCCATCTCCCATTTTCCATCTCCCATCTCCCATCTCCCATCTCCCATCTACTCTTTCTCACTTTGCCAACCACATCTACCATCGCATTCACACTGTCTCGCGCTCTCTCATTATCTCTCTCTCTGTCTATTTTTCTCTCTCTCTCTCTCTTATTATCTCTCTCTCTGTCTATTTATCTCTCTCTCTCTCTCAATCTATCTCTCTCTTTCTCTCTCTCTCTCTTTCTCTCTCTCTCTCTCTCTCTGGCTCTCTGGCTATATCTATCCCTATCCCTATGCCTCGCCTTGTCATACATTCCATTTTTATCTCTCTTTTTCCCACTATGTCAGCTTCTATCTTTACTGTATGTCTCTCTCTTTCTCTCTCATTTTATCGTTCTACCTCTCCCTATTTCTTTATCTCACTCTTACACACACTAACAGCACAAAATTCCAACAACAACGCACAGAAGGGTCGGTTTTGCTTAACAGGCCCATTTTTATGATTTTGAATTAGTAGCGACATTGAATCAGGCATCATTCGAATAAGAGCTACTTTTACGCGCGCGTGTCTCAAAGATATGTTGTTCCATTTTTTTTTTATTTACATTTAAATTTGCAAAACAAAAATCTCATCATCATCATCTGTGAGATCGTGATGACAAGTGCGATGCTTACAAACATTCAATTTTCACAATAGACAACTACGAGACATTGCACATTCTACTGGGTGCTACTTAACAACCTGCTTAACGTACACGGCACACAAGCGCTTGAACTCGCGAACGTTTGTAGCCTCGGCAATCTCTCTAGGGATGCTGTTATACCATTGTATACCTTTACAAAACAAAGAATTTCTAGCAAATACTGTTGAAAAGTTCGACGTTCTAGGATCATGAGCCCTTCGAGTGTTGTACCGGTGAACGTCAGAACCCCTAACTTCTCTTTCTCCAAGGTACCCCGGTAACAAGCCCCTCAGGAGTTTGAATATTAGTATCATAGTCTGATACACTATCCGCTGCTCTACCGACATCCATTGCAGGACATCCAGCATAACAGCAGACGGCGTGTACCGACTACAACACAACACTAACCTCATTACCCTATTTTGCACTTTTTGCAACCTTTTGAGCTGTGTCCGATTGCCGAGGAACAATATTGATTTACAACATACTGCACAACTGTTTGTTTAAAAACATAAACAATTCCTCAACGGACTGTTGCTCACACACACAAGTCTATGCTGTTGGCAAAATAACGCGAGAGAAAAGGACGGGACGACAGACCCGACAGCATTTGGATTGTCATCAGGAAGCTCATTTTGCTGCTTCGTGATTTCGTGATGATCCGGTAGCCTCATGTATATTCATTGGTTTTTTATCAATTGCCTTGGGTAAACGAAGATGTTCACTTGCCCATTTTGACAACCAACTGCTAAAGTGCTCTAATGTAGGCATCTCTTCCCTTTCTTCTAACTCATCTGCTACTCTGATCCATTTTATCTGTTTATTTTGTGGTAATTTGCTAACCAGCTCTTTTATGAGACGATGGTCGCTCAGGTAAGAAGGTTTGTTTATCGTTATAATGTTGGCCACGAGATTTTCTACAGCGATGCTCAAATCTGGTATACGATTTGGATCCGCTTTTCTTTGAGCTTCTCTTAAAAGCTCATGTTAGATTTGTTCCGACCTACCAAATAGAGTTTTTAAGCGTTCTATTGTGAGGTTCACGTTTTCTGGGTTGAAAAATAGGGCCTTAACGTTTCTAAGGGCTTCGCCTTTTAGACATTTCTGCAATCTATTCATATTCTCCAGGTCTGAGAATCTTCCTCCTTCCGTTGTATCGGTAAATGCTTTGTTGAAGTCTGGCCAGTCTCTCGGGTTGCCATGCCATATGGGAAGTCGTTGAGAGACATTCTCAGGTGGTTTGCGCCGACCGTATTCCCAACTCTCATAGCTGCTACTAGATCAGCCATCGTTGTAACCTCCGGTTCGGACTTGATTTTTTTCTCCTTCGACGTTCCTGGCTGATCTTGCGGCAAGGGTACCGATCTGGCTCGGTCATCGTTGCATTTGATGCAAGAAAAGGCTTCCTCTTTCGTCGGGAGTTTAGTTAATTTCACGCACGCCATATGGAACTAACGATCGCACTCGTCGCATTGGACCATATTGGTATCGGCGTTGTCTGGTTTGTCACACAAGCGACAGTGACCGTTTTTGTTGTCCACAAAATACAGGGTCTTTTGTGCCATCTTGGCCGTTATGGACATTTCTTCTGCTTATAATTGAGTGGCGTGTGGTAAGGTAATACCGTAGTCTTGCTACCGGAATTCTTCTTTGACCTTTTACCAAGCTTCACTCTTTTTATTCTCTCTGCGTTGCTTTCGTTAGAGATTTTTACTTCTGATTTTCTATTTCTTGTTGGAACAAGTTACCCAAGCAAGAATTAACAATTGCAACTAAAATGCTTTTCATAGACAAATTTTCGAGGAAACCTCGGTGAGATTCCTCTCTGGAGCCACTAATGTTAACGCACTTCTAACCAAGTAGGTCCCGCGAAGGAAGACCGCCTAGCTTGGTTATCGGTGTGTAACGGGAAGTTATGTGTCTGCCGGCTAATTGTCAAAGTCCCTGGACTCTAATACTTTCCAGCTAGTTGCCTCTGCATGTGGTGGAGGCCTATGCTTTGAAAAGGGAGACTGGGTGCTTCGAGCTTTCGGATATGGCAAAGAGTGAGATAAAAACCAACGAGGTTACTCTAGTTGGAGATTGATTTAACCGGCCTGCTACACGAGCCGCAAACTCAAAAACCGTATAAGTTTACGTCAAAATCTTTGCGGTTCGTGTAGCCGCGTTTTGCGGTACCAATTCTGTCGCCAGTCAATGCAAGCGCAAAGTTCCTGACAGTCTATGCACGCGTCATTCTCTGCTGTTTTTGTTTTTGATATTTCAGTTAACTCAAAAAGCTTCCATCAAAGCAAACAAGATCTTATTTCAATTCACAAAAAAACTAAAAGTGAAGAGAGTGAAGTGTGGCTAACTACCCTATCGCGGGTCATCGAGTTGAGTACCCAAAACTTGCAACAATGCAACAGGCAACGCAACAGACGTATTGTGCGTAGGTAGTGGATGCGTCCAATTTTTGCCGGAGGCAAGAAGATGGCAACCGTTTGCTGGACAATATTCTAGCAGAGCACGCAAATGAAACTATAATCAACTTTCTTCGCATGAAGAAGGAAGATTTTGATGTTCTCAAGTTACATAAAAAGTGGTAGGATAAAATATTTTAATCTTTATCATTAAACTTTTTGAAACTTTTGGATGAAATCAGTTGGTGGGCCGGACTTTGCCGACCCCGGATCTATAGTGAATTTATAATTGATATTCTAGCTATAGCATGTTAGTAGCGTTGATGCGGTTTTCAACAAGAATGAAGATTTGTTTAAAAAGCTTCTTCACTTCGTCGCTTACCGTAACATTTTCCGAGAAGCTGTAGCCCTTCGATATGATCTTCAACTGTTCGTACATATATTTTTTTTCGTAGCTCCCGATGTCCATAAGTCGCACGATTGCGGAGCGTACGGTCTACAAATGACGAGTTCCGGGCTGGCGAATGCGAAACTCCCACAGAAGGTTTCCGACAGCCTCAGCTCATCCTCATCATCTATCTTCGACAAGCAGCAAGTAAATCCAAAATCTATCAACTTTACGGTATCGTTCGCATCCAACACGATGTTCTCAGGCTTTATATCACGATGAGCGATACCGCATTAATGCAAATACTCGATAGCACCAGCGAGCTGACCGAAGTAGGCTTGTGCTTTCCTTTCCGGAAGGCACTTCTCTTTCTTTATCTGTCATATTATTACTCTTTCGGATACCACCTGTTTAACACGTCTTGACCAGCCGGCTTTCTATATGCGAGTGTGTCACTTCTGACCACGCCGTTTTTATTTCCTGTCTCCTATCACTATGATTGGTAGCGTCTGTCACTATATGATAAGTAACGTCTGTCACGCTTGGCGCGACCAAGGTGTATATCTGACTAGTATCTTGATCGTTTAAAGGCAGGCGTGAAATAGTATCTGCATTGGCATTATCGGCGGCCTTTCTGAACCGAATTTTGTAGTCAAACCCTTGTAAGTACGTAGCGTAGTGTTGCATTCGTAGGGCTGACATTACTGGTATGCCTTTTTGCTCTATGTATTTTGGAAATTACCTGATTATCTGTCACGAGCGTAAACTGCCTTCCGTATAAGTATTGGAAAAATTTCTTTACCGCGAAGATGATCGCACATGCCTTCTTGTCAAAATACATGTACTTTTGTTGAACTTTGTTCAGCGTCTGAGACGCAAACTGGAGAGGCCTTTCTGTACCGTCCGGCTATTCGTGGCTCAAAACGGCACCAACTCCATATGGAGAAGCATCTGTAGCTAACAAGAGAGGAAGTTCTGGTGAATAATGTACCAAGCATCCGTTGAATTGGATATCTTTTTTAAAAAGTTTTCATGCATTCACCTTCCCGGATGTCGCAAAATATGAATCGGACAGAGATAAACGATAGAAGATCAATAATGAAAGAGTGTGCTAGCAATACCCGCATTTTTCGCTCCCAAATTATGACTGTGCGTTGGCGATCCCGTTCTGGCCCAATTGAACAGATAGCGTGCTGGTCTCCTTCAGCAGATCTCCCGGGAGAGCGCTGTGTGACTTTGAGAGATCGCATGTTGTGTTCTCTCGCAGCAGTGCTGTAGAACGAGAGCACTTCTTCAGTGCTCATAGCAAACGTTAAAACAGAATGCAGTCCTACTCTTACTCCTTGATAATTGGTACTCGGACATCGCGATCCTGTTCGCAGCAAAGCAAACCGAGTTGCGCAGGATCCTGCAGTAACAGGCAGTGGATTTCTACTCCTTCTTTAAGTTTGTTATTGAATTATGAAACCCCGACCTCCGACTCAACTAACTTAATGACCATTTTCATATAAAAGAATCAATCCTGTTTTTTCTGTTCATATAATACGTAAAAGTATCAAATAAATTAAATGAAAAAATAAATGTTCAAAACAAAAGTTTTTCCCTAAACGTACAAAAAAATAAAAATAATGTATGTTAAATGACATATGTATTTATGTATCAGTTTTCCGTTTTTGTCGTTATTCGCATAGCATCGTAGATGGCGATCGAACTGAGAGCAGTGTGTTATAATTCAACTAGGTTTTTTAGGCCAGGTACCTGGCCCGTCAGCAGTGGCTCACCTACCGCCCCATAAAAGGTTCCATGCCGTCCCCGTTATAGTTTCTAGGTCTTTCTGCAGAAGGTATATTGTGTTGACAATTGCTGAGCAGTAAGCGGGTTTAAATACAAATACGAATAGCGGGATCAAAAATAACGAAATAATGTGACCCTCTCCCTGTTAGCCCATTGCCTGATCTTGACGCACAGTATTTATCCCTTCAACTGAAGCCCCCATCGGCATAAATGTAAAAGCACTGTTACATCGCAAAATGTTACCAAAAAACCAAACGCGTCTATCAAACAGCTCGGTTAGTAAATTTTTCGAAGACAGCTACTTGTACCGAGTTACAGCATATTGTACCAGTTTCTGTGCCCCACAGCGCATGTCCTGTGGTTGCGCCACTCTTAATGTTTAGTTTACATGAATCGCAAAGCAACCTTTGCAAACGGTAAAATGTTGTCAGTGAGTCAGTCAACAGTCAAAATCTGCGCACATTTGGTTTTCGGCCAGCGTGTGAAAAAAGATTTGCAAAAATAAAAATTTTTGTTTGCGTTTCTTGTAAACTAAGCATAACACTCCTACTACGTATGATAATCCGTAGATGCGAATTGCGATGTGAATTGTTTCGGCCAATAGTAAGAATCCCCTCAAACAGGATTAAAACAATTCATAGAAGTCAAGGGCACTGCATTGATTACTCGTAACCTGACCTTATAGAAAAACGAATAATGTCGGTGCACATCCTTCTCTCTCCATGTCATCCGTTCCGCATTCGCTGCACATTCTGCGGCTCACTATTCCCCACGTATCAGTTTTTCCTTTCTTTCGTTTGTAATGGAGAATTCCTTCCATGTGTATGACGATTCGCGAAAGGCGCAGTATCGACACGACGCTCGGCACACTCTGCCGCTTGCTATCCCGCACCTTCGGTGTTTCGCGGGAGGCTCGACCCACCATCTCTTGCCTAGTTCGTTTCGCGGAAGGTTAAGCTACCTATCCGAACAACAGTACTCTCGGATCGGTCGTCCGTATAATCTGCCGAGGAAAGCGGTCACCACTTCTCGCATTCTGCTTTTCTAATCCTGAATGCGAGCGTGGTTGTTCGCACTCCTTCTCACATAATCGCTAAGTCAGTGCGAAGTGTTATCTATCTCTCTCTTTTCTCTCTTTCCTTCTTTCCCTCTTTCTCTCTCTCTCTCTCTCTCTCTCTCTCTCTCTCTCTCTCTCTCTCTATCTCTCTCTCTCTTTCTCTGTCACACCAACATACCTTCCTCTCTCACTCTCTCTCTCTCTCTCTCGCTCTCTCTCTCTCTCTCTCTCTCTCTCTCTCTCTCTCTCTCTCTCTCTCTCTCTCTCTCTCTTTCTCCCTTTCTCTCTCACATCAACATACCACCTACCACAACCACCCATCTCCTATCCCTCATCAACAATCTCCCATCTCTCATCTCTCATCTCCCATCCCCCATCTCCCATCACCCATCTCCCATCTCCCAGCAATCTCTCTTTTCCCCATCGTACTCTTTCTCACTTTGCCTGCCACATCACCCATCGCATTCTCTCTCTCTCTCTTTTTCTCTCTCTCTCTCTCTCTCCTTCTCTCTCTCTCTTTATCTCTCTTTCTCTCTCACATCAACATACCACCCATCTCCTATCACTCATCAACAATCTCCCATCTCTCATCTTCCATCTCCCATCTCCCAGCAATCTCTCTTCTCCCCACCGTACTCTTTCTCACTTTGCCTGCCACAGCTCCAATAGCATTCTCTCTCTCTCTCTCTTTCTCTCTCTCTCTCTCGCTCTTTCTCTCTCTCTCTCTCTCTCTCTCTTTCTCTCTTTCTCTCACTCTCTCTCTCATTTTCTTTCTCTCTCTCTCTCTCTCTTTCTCTCTCTCTCTCCCTCTCTCTCTTTATCTCCCTCTCTCTCTCTCTCTCTCTGGCTATATCTATCCCTATCCCTATGCCTCACCTTGTCATACTTTCCATTTTTGTCTCTCTGTTCCCCATTATGTCTGCCTCTATCTTTACTGCATGTCTCTCTCGTTCTCTCTCTCATTTTCTCGTTATACCTCTCCCTATTTCTGTCCCTCACTCTTACACACACTAACAGCACAACATTCCAACAACAACGCATAAAAGGGTCGGTTTTGCTTAAAAGGCCCATTTTTCTGATTTTGAATTAGTAGCGACATTGAATCAGTCATCGATCGAATATGGGTTACTTTTCGCGCGCGTGTTTGTTGGGCCATGGTCGACCCTAGGAAGGAAAATTATTATATAGGATAACCAACTTAAAGAAGGAGTAGACTAACCAACTTAAAGAAGGAGTAGAAATCCACTGCCTGTTACTGCAGGATCCTGCGCAACTCGGTTTGCTTTGCTGCGAACAGGATCGCGATGTCCGAGTACCAATTATCAAGGAGTAAGAGTAGGACTGCATTCTGTTTTAACGTTTGCTATGAGCACTGAAGAAGTGCTCTCGTTCTACAGCACTGCTGCGAGAGAACACAACATGCGATCTCTCAAAGTCACACAGCGCTCTCCCGGGAGATCTGCTGAAGGAGACCAGCACGCTATCTGTTCAATTGGGCCAGAACGGGATCGCCAACGCACAGTCATAATTTGGGAGCGAAAAATGCGGGTATTGCTAGCACACTCTTTCATTATTGATCTTCTATCGTTTATCTCTGTCCGATTCATATTTTGCGACATCCGGGAAGGTGAATGCATGAAAACTTTTTAATAAAAAAGATATCCAATTCAACGGATGCTTGGTACATTATTCACCAGAACTTCCTCTCTTGTTAGCTACAGATGCTTCTCCATATGGAGTTGGTGCCGTTTTGAGCCACGAATAGCCGGACGGTACAGAAAGGCCTGTCCAGTTTGCGTCTCAGACGCTGAACAAAGTTCAACAAAAGTACATGTATTTTGACAAGAAGGCATGTGCGATCATCTTCGCGGTAAAGAAATTTTTCCAATACTTATACGGAAGGCAGTTTACGCTCGTGACAGATAATCAGGTAATTTCCAAAATACATAGAGCAAAAAGGCATACCAGTAATGTCAGCCCTACGAATGCAACACTACGCTACGTACTTACAAGGGTTTGACTACAAAATTCGGTTCAGAAAGGCCGCCGATAATGCCAATGCAGATACTATTTCACGCCTGCCTTTAAACGATCAAGATACTAGTCAGATATACACCTTGGTCGCGC
Organism: Anopheles ziemanni; assembly: GCF_943734765.1. Lineage (NCBI taxonomy): Eukaryota > Metazoa > Arthropoda > Insecta > Diptera > Culicidae > Anopheles > Anopheles ziemanni. The sequence continues at coordinate 8,396 of NW_026689818.1, read as the reverse complement.
CAAGCGTGACAGACGTTACTTATCATATAGTGACAGACGCTACCAATCATAGTGATAGGAGACAGGAAATAAAAACGGCGTGGTCAGAAGTGACACACTCGCATATAGAAAGCCGGCTGGTCAAGACGTGTTAAACAGGTGGTATCCGAAAGAGTAATAATATGACAGATAAAGAAAGAGAAGTGCCTTCCGGAAAGGAAAGCACAAGCCTACTTCGGTCAGCTCGCTGGTGCTATCGAGTATTTGCATTAATGCGGTATCGCTCATCGTGATATAAAGCCTGAGAACATCGTGTTGGATGCGAACGATACCGTAAAGTTGATAGATTTTGGATTTACTTGCTGCTTGTCGAAGATAGATGATGAGGATGAGCTGAGGCTGTCGGAAACCTTCTGTGGGAGTTTCGCATTCGCCAGCCCGGAACTCGTCATTTGTAGACCGTACGCTCCGCAATCGTGCGACTTATGGACATCGGGAGTAGTAGGAGTAGTCTCTACATGATGTTGTTTGGCAGACATCCTTACGCCACCTGCAAAAAGAGCTACGTAAAAAATATATGTACGAACAGTTGAAGATCATATCGAAGGGCTACAGCTTCTCGGAAAATGTTACGGTAAGCGACGAAGTGAAGAAGCTTTTTAAACAAATCTTCATTCTTGTTGAAAACCGCATCAACGCTACTAACATGCTATAGCTAGAATATCAATTATAAATTCACTATAGATCCGGGGTCGGCAAAGTCCGGCCCACCAACTGATTTCATCCAAAAGTTTCAAAAAGTTTAATGATAAAGATTAAAATATTTTATCCTACCACTTTTTATGTAACTTGAGAACATCAAAATCTTCCTTCTTCATGCGAAGAAAGTTGATTATAGTTTCATTTGCGTGCTCTGCTAGAATATTGTCCAGCAAACGGTTGCCATCTTCTTGCCTCCGGCAAAAATTGGACGCATCCACTACCTACGCACAATACGTCTGTTGCGTTGCCTGTTGCATTGTTGCAAGTTTTGGGTACTCAACTCGATGACCCGCGATAGGGTAGTTAGCCACACTTCACTCTCTTCACTTTTAGTTTTTTTGTGAATTGAAATAAGATCTTGTTTGCTTTGATGGAAGCTTTTTGAGTTAACTGAAATATCAAAAACAAAAACAGCAGAGAATGACGCGTGCATAGACTGTCAGGAACTTTGCGCTTGCATTGACTGGCGACAGAATTGGTACCGCAAAACGCGGCTACACGAACCGCAAAGATTTTGACGTTAACTTATACGGTTTTTGAGTTTGCGGCTCGTGTAGCAGGCCGGTTAAATCAATCTCCAACTAGAGTAACCTCGTTGGTTTTTATCTCACTCTTTGCCATATCCGAAAGCTCGAAGCACCCAGTCTCCCTTTTAAAAGCATAGGCCTCCACCACATGCGGAGGCAACTAGCTGGAAAGTATTAGAGTCCAGAGACTTTGACAATTAGCCGGCAGACACATAACTTCCCGTTACACACCGATAACCAAGCTAGGAGGTCTTCCTTCGCGGGACCTACTTGGTTAGAAGTGCGTTAACATTGGTGGCTCCAGAGAGGAATCTCACCGAGGTTTCCTCGAAAATTTGTCTATGAAAAGCATTTTTGTTTCGACGCAATTGCTTGCTTTGTTACTTGCTTGGGTAACTTGTTCCAACAAGAAATATAAAATCGGAAAAAAAAATCTCTGACAAAAGCAACGCAGAGAGAATAAAAAAGTGAAGCTTGGTAAAAGGTCAAAGAAGAATTCCGGTAGCAAGACTACGGTATTACCTTACCACACGCCACTCAATTATAAGCAGAAGAAATGTCCATAACGGCCAAGATGGCACAAAAGACCCTGTATTTTGTGGACAACAAAAACGGTCACTGTCGCTTGTGTGACAAACCAGACAACGCCGATACCAATATGGTCCAATGCGACGAGTGCGATCGTTAGTTCCATATGGCGTGCGTGAAATTAACTAAACTCCCGACGAAAGAGGAAGCCTTTTCTTGCATCAAATGCAACGATGACCGAGCCAGATCGGTACCCTTGCCGCAAGATCAGCCAGGAACGTCGAAGGAGAAAAAAATCAAGTCCGAACCGGAGGTTACAACGATGGCTGATCTAGTAGCAGCTATGAGAGTTGGGAATACGGTCGGCGCAAACCACCTGAGAATGTCTCTCAACGACTTCCCATATGGCATGGCAACCCGAGAGACTGGCCAGACTTCAACAAAGCATTTACCGATACAACGGAAGGAGGAAGATTCTCAGACCTGGAGAATATGAATAGATTGCAGAAATGTCTAAAAGGCGAAGCCCTTAGAAACGTTAAGGCCCTATTTTTCAACCCAGAAAACGTGAACCTCACAATAGAACGCTTAAAAACTCTATTTGGTAGGTCGGAACAAATCTAACATGAGCTTTTAAGAGAAGCTCAAAGAAAAGCGGATCCAAATCGTATACCAGATTTGAGCATCGCTGTAGAAAATCTCGTGGCCAACATTATAACGATAAACAAACCTTCTTACCTGAGCGACCATCGTCTCATAAAAGAGCTGGTTAGCAAATTACCACAAAATAAACAGATAAAATGGATCAGAGTAGCAGATGAGTTAGAAGAAAGGGAAGAGATGCCTACATTAGAGCACTTTAGCAGTTGGTTGTCAAATATTGCAAGTGAACATCTTCGTTTACCCAAGGCAATTGATAAAAAACCAATGAATATACATGAGGCTACCGGATCATCACGAAATCACGAAGCAGCAAAATGAGCTTCCTGATGACAATCCAAATGCTGTCGGGTCTGTCGTCCCGTCCTTTTCTCTCGCGTTATTTTGCCAACAGCATAGACTTGTGTGTGTGAGCAACAGTCCGTTGAGGAATTGTTTATGTTTTTAAACAAACGGTTGTGCAGTATGTTGTAAATCAATATTGTTCCTCGGCAATCGGACACAGCTCAAAAGGTTGCAAAAAGTGCAAAATAGGGTAATGAGGTTAGTGTTGTGTTGTAGTCGGTACACGCCGTCTGCTGTTATGCTGGATGTCCTGCAATGGATGTCGGTAGAGCAGCGGATAGTGTATCAGACTATGATACTAATATTCAAACTCCTGAGGGGCTTGTTACCGGGGTACCTTGGAGAAAGAGAAGTTAGGGGTTCTGACGTTCACCAGAACAACATTCGAAGGGCTCATGATCCTAGAACGTCGAACTTTTCAACAGTATTTGCTAGAAATTCTTTGTTTTGTAAAGGTATACAATGGTATTGTGGTGGATATAGGTATCCATTGTTCGTGGTCACCATGCAATTTTTAATACAGCGAGAAACCACTCGCGGTCGCGGAACTTGTCGAAGCGGAGGGTTGTCATCGGGAAAACACTTTGAAATCAGATGAAACTCAGAGAAATTTTGTTACAGGATACGCGACGGGCATTACGACCACGTCCGATCAGTTTCCACCGAATAGTTCTCTTTCCTATTCGGCATCGATTTATTTATACTGTTTCTTAAGGCTAGTTTACAGGTAGTTGGACAAGTGTTGGGTTTAAGACTGACCTTGTTTACAAACTTTTGTTTATCTCTATATCTATAAAAATTAATGTTTGTATGTTCGTGATGCTAAAACTCAAAATCGGCTGGACCAATCTTGATGACGTCTTCGTATGATTTGTTCCTTTTTACCCAAGGAAGGTTTAGAAAAAAAGAGAATTTGAAAATTCCCATGGAAAAGCCGGAAAATGGGAAAATTCGGTAAAAACGGCTTTTTTCCATATGAAAAAAAAATTTACCTCCTTTAACGAAAACGGTTGGACTTATCCCAACGAAGTCTTCCGATGATTTGTTTCTTTTGGCCCAATAAAAACAATCCAAGTTAGAAAAACTCTTAGGAAAAGCTAAAAACCCCAAAAACTCAATAAATGATTTTTCCATAAAAAAATTGAAACTTATAAAAATGAGTGTTTGTTTGTTTTTAACGCTAAAACTCAAAATCGGCTGAGCCAATCTTGACGATGTAATCGGATTATTTTTTCGTTTTTATTCATGGAAGGTTTAAAAAAAGACATCTTTAATATTGTCTAAGGAAAAGTCGGAAAATGGAAAGATTTGTGAAAATTGCATTTTCCATACAATCAAATCAAATATACGAAGTATAATTTAAACTAAGAAACCGCTTGGCCAATCTTAAAGAAGTTCTGGGATTTTTTTCCTTCTTACCCATACCGATTAAAATTGTGACAAACCATGAGTACGAATTCACGGATCATTGAATAATTTCATCTCGGTTAATCAACAAGCGATCGCCTAGATCACGTATATTTGGTTCTAATAGGCGTTGAATGTATTTTGTTGAGTAGCAGAAAAAGCTTTCTTGCTAAACACATATGCATTTTGAGTATTTAAGTTCAGGGAAATCTATCAAACAAGTTTGCAAGTACGTCGCCTGATGGGATATGGCGTTTTTTTGCATTGAAGGAGAAGACTAAAGTGTCTATACTTAAAAGGAATTTTAAAACATTCTTTGAATTTGTCGGATATGCCGCGACTTAAAGATGGATCTGTTATTGTTATGTGTCGACATCTTCATGAACCGAATCTATGGGGCTTCCCTTGAGTTTCAATACTTTATTATTCCAATATTAGCGCATTGTTTATATGGGACGAGGCGAAGTTCGTTGGGTCAGCTTGTCGATTCTATAAATGCTGGTTGGATAATTTTGGTGTTTTTAATCATGGTTAAAGTTCTTGCACACATTGCCAATGTTGGCGCCAACTTTCACTGCCAATATGCAGATTCTATGGTATCGCCATCTGTCGGAAAAGTTTGCAACCAAATCTTGCTCAACCAAAAAATTTTGGTTGCAACCTCGCCAATGTTTGACAATTCAATATTACCTAGTACAGAAATGGTAAACAAACCAGTACACCAAGCGTAAACAACCATTCGCATTCAAACACAACTGGTGTTGTTTATTTTCAATGTAAAAACGGGTATAGAATGAAATTCAAAACAATGTTGTCGTCGCCATCTTGTCGACAACTTGCGCTGATACTTCACAAATGAGCAATGCCAAGGTAAGCTATTCTGACAGAAAAACAGAGGTTGTCAAGTATTGCTTTGGTATTACCTTGGCAGGCATTGCTCAGGTGTGCAAGAGTTTTTAGGTTATTGACGTCGATCGCGCAAACGTTTTTGCGCGCATCGTTCCCTGCCTGTTTCATAACATCCGGCCCGAAGTGGGTCATGCTAACTTGGCTCAAATGCCCGAACCCGTTGGTTCCCTGTTTTTCATGCACCGGCTTGCCGTGGGTCATATTACTTATGTGCAATGCTCGCGCACGATCGTGTCGCAACTTGTTTGCGCGGTATCGCTGGGTGCGTCGATCTATCAATTTGCCTAGATTGCTGTTTTGGGTGTTTTGCGGTTGTTTCTGGGTTGAGGTTTTACCGAAATGGGTTTTGTTTGTTTTGAGGCGGTGTCACCTGATTTTGTTGTTTTTCGATACTTAGTTCATAACATTTGATTATGGAATGGAGAGTTAATTGTGCTTTCCACGCTCAGCAAAAACGCGGTACTTCTGTGGTGGTTGATTTTCAGTCGTATAGCATAGGCATGCTACAGTATAACAGCATCCCTAGAGAGATTGCCGAGGCTGCAAACGTTCGAGTACAAGCGCTTGTGTGCCGTGTACGTTAAGCAGGTTGTTTAGTAGCACCCAGTAGAATGTGCAATGTCTCGTAGTTGTCTATTGTGAAAATTGAATGTTTGCAAGCATCGCACTTGTCATCACGATCTCACAGATGATGATGATGAGATTTTTGTTTTGCAAATTTAAAAAATTTTAAATAAAAAAAAATGGAACAACATATCTTTGAGACACGCGCGCGTAAAAGTGGAAATTTGAAGTTGATCTTTCTGTAGGAACTGCACCAGTCGCTCTTGTGCAATCACGTGGCAGGCGCCTCGAATTCATCCATTGATGATTTTTTCGACGTGACCAACTGTTTCACGGATAAGGTTTGCTTAATTTGCCAATCCTGGAAAGTGGTAACTCCCCTCCATATGTTGGATAAGGGAGATACCGGCTACACGAATAGGAGAGAGCATTTTTTGGCCGTGCACTCCGGAGAGCGGTTCCACGACTCCTGTCTTATGGAAGTTGTGCTAACCACTGTACGCAAGGAAAAGAGAGCTGACTGGTCTTTTTCGTGAAGGGTCACTTTGATCCCACCACTTCATGGGATCATATCGCGAATAACGATAAAGACAAAAAACTGATACATAAATACATATGTCAGTAGCGAACTGGAGCTCAAAGTGTAAGGTTTAATTGCACAGCACGAAGACCATCCGAAAAATTCATACATTTGGTCCTTCAAACCGGATTGTTCGTGCTTGAGTGAAAGTTTTATTCTATAATCGTTTTATATCGGTTTACGTCTACGACGTACGCCTTGTCTTACGGACAATTGTTTTCTTCGACATTCACGACGTCAAGACCGCGAAGCAAGTGTTAGGAAAACATTCGACGAGTTTGTCGTCAATTGTGAACACTAGTTTGCACAAAAAGTGGAACGCAAAGGATTTGCACAACGGGTGCAACGCAAGCAATAGTGCAGTGAGAAAGAGTGCACACGATACGAAGCTAGTGAAGCCTGCGCATCTCGATAATGCTGCATCATCTAACCGCCATCACGTTTTGCGCGCCATCAAAGTTTGAGGAGTTCGCGCGCATTTGATCTTCCAGCACGTCATCGGTTAACCCTTGGAGGAACAGCGAAAAAAGGACCCAGTAAAAAAAAAACTTTGAGAGAAATGGAGAAAAAGCTCAAAGCGATCCAGCATAAAAAGAAGATTGCGTTGGAAAATATTAAGGCACTCGAAAAATTTATGACCACGTTCACCCAGCATGAAGTGGGTCAAGTGCCAGATATTTTAGAAGGGCTTCAGAAGCACAAGGAATGGCGCGATGGCGAAGCTTGAAGAGCTTGACGATAGCACTGGAGCGGTAAGAAGCGTGCATCAGTGATAGGATCGATATGGAGGAGCGATGCAGACGGCTGAAATCATTCTTCCGGGCAAATCTTCCCAAGGACACGCCGAATGATTCATCAATGCTGGCCAGTTCGACAATGGCATTTGGTCGGCCAAATGCGACCAATCTTCGGCTTCCGAAAATTGAGCTGCCTACTTTTGACGGTGATTCTACAAAATGGCTCTCGTTCTTGCTGTCATCTTTAAAAGGCGACGCTGTATTACCCTTCGAGCACACACCGTTAACAAACGAAAACTACGCGGTCACTTGGAAGGCGCGGTCGCTGTTGAAAAGGTACGACAATACACGTAGAGTTTTTTCGTTTTCGTAGAGAATTCGTGAGTATTGGCGGAAACTTCATTTTGGACGAGTTCACACGACATTTGAATGGTTTGGCCAAGCTGAAAGAACCTGTGGAGACATGGGATTCTCCTCCATGCTGCTGATGAAGTTCGACAGCGAGACCATCCTTGCGTGGGAGAAGCACTCCGTCCACTTCGAGCGGGACAAATATCAGGAGCTGATGAAATTTGTCGAAGATCGGATCCAGATCCTGAAATCCACTAAAAGCCTTACCATTGTAGAGGATTCGACGATTAAGGTGGCCGGCAACACACGGCAAATTACCTCACGGAGAGCCATTCACAAATCCTCGGGGCAACCACGGTTTTTATTGCAGTGCGGTGAAAATCACTCGCTACACATGTGTCCAATATTCAACGGCAAGGATGTGCAGCAGCGACGCGACATCGTGGCAAAGAAGTGCTGTTGCTGGAATTGCCTTAGCAATACGCATCTAGCGAAGGACTGCAAGTCGGATCGGTCCTGTCGCACGTGTGGGGAGCGTCATCATTCACTGCTACACATTTCTTCGACGATATCGATGGGTGTTGTCAAAACAAACACGTGAGCGTGAGGACGAGTGAGGTAGGGCCAGTGAGCGAAATGAGAATGAGACAGGAGGAGTACGGTCGGGTCAAGGTCCCAGCATGTAGGAAGGAGAGGATCGAGAACGAGAGGTATCAGCTGATCGATGAGTTATCGATAAGATCGTAGCTGATAAGCAATCGGGGAACGTTGACCCGACCGACCCAAGAATGAACGAGACGACAATAGATGCGTAAGGAAACCTTCCTCGGCAGTGCCACGGAGAAAGTCTTCCTTTTTGGATTGAGCCACCGCCGAGGAAGACGACATAAATTTTAACACTACGCTAAGCTACGAGTGTTCGATATTTTCGTCAGTAAAATAAATTAGTTAAATCTTTAGCATTATAAATAAGACTAGGTTTTAACAATGGGAGTGAACTCAGAAGATGAAACGGTGTTCCTTGAGACGGCGGTGCTACATCTCGTC